>NC_079218.1:55733804-56033804 GCF_029633865.1 Lampris incognitus | reverse complement strand
TAGACTCCACCTCTGGGCGACGTTCGCTTCGTATGTCTGTGTGTGTGTGTCTGTGTGTGTCTGTGTGTGTGTCTGTGTGTATCTGTGTGTCGTCGGAAGCGACCGAAGTTGGACGCAGTGTTTCGCCGTCCAAAGGACGGACAGGTCCTCAGTTTGAAGGGACCTAAAGAGAAACAGGTGGAAGCTAAAGCTAGGCTACAGGTGGAAGCTAAAGCTAGGCTACAGGTGGAAGCTAAAGCTAGGCTACAGGTGGAAGCTAGCGAAGACAGCATGCCGGAAACACGACAGCTGTTAAGGAAAACGGCAACATAGCTAAACTTAACTAGCAAGACAAAACGTCGCCAAATTGTGCGTTTTTTCGGGCTTCGCCGTCCGAAGTTGGATACCGATCCGCTACGTCAGCTGGGTCCGGCGCTAGCGTCAGTCGGTCCACTAGTGGACTATCTGACCACTAGTGGATTACCTGGATTATTACCTGGGTTTTTACTTGGATTATTTTACATCTGCTTGCCATGGTTTTATTTTGACCGAATCCGAGTTGTGGGATTTGGACGGAGAACAAAACAATGGAGTATGGACACAGTTGAAGGGTGAGACGGATGTTTGGTCAGCTAGCAGCTAGATGACCAAACATCCGTCTCACCCTTCAACTGTGTCCCTTAGCTAATGTTAGCTAGCTGCTAGCTAACATTAGCTAAGTGAACTTCCGGGTTCTAACTGTTCTCCTGCTGCTATGTCAGGTGAGGAAGCATTTCCCTGCTATTTGCTGTAAATTCATAACCAAACGCAATGTTTGTGTTCATTCCCTAACTTACAGTGATGATGTTTTCAAACAGATTAGCTAGTTAACCATTAAGTAACGTTAAATTAAGTAAAGTCACAGGTGACAACGTTAGTTAGCTTGTTGGCCTGATGCGTGGTGTTGTGGAGTTAGAAAACAACGAGACAGGAGACGTGAGAGTAGACGTAGTCTAGGTAGTTTACTAGCTCCAACTAGTACAGAAAGATGATCCTGTGATAGGACTGACGATCCAAGCTCTGAAACACGGCCAATGGCCAGAGGATCTGGAAGCCAATCCAGATGTGAGCCAGATGAAAAGGGAGCTGGGAAGACTACAACTGAGAGACAGCCTACTCCATCGCATTAGCAAGAGACCATCAGGAGAAGAGTCCTCTCAGCTGGTGCTGCCTGCCGTGTTCAGAGGTGTCGTGCTAAAGTCCTTACACGATGATATGGGACATCTAGGCATCGAGAGAACAACTGACCTGCTGAAGGCAAGATTCTATTGGCCGAGAATGGCAGGAGAGACAGAGCAGTATGTCAAAAACTGCGGGAAGTGTGTCTCACGGAAGAGTCCCTGTCAGAGAGCTGCGCCGCTCCACCAGATCCGGAGCAATGGGCCAATGGACTTAGTCTGTATAGACTTCCTCTCCGTGGAGCCAGACTGCAAGGGTATTGGCAACGTGCTAGTGGTCACTGATCACTTTACCCGCTATGCACAAGCCTACCCAACGAAGAACCAGAAGGCACTCACAGTCGCAAAAGTTCTCAACGAGAAGTTCTTCGTAAACTATGGTTTGCCAGCAAGGATCCATTCAGACCAAGGCCGAGACTTCGAAAGCCAGACAATCAGAGAAATGCTGAAAGTGATGGGGATACGAAAGTCCAGGACCTCTCCCTACCACCCACAAGGAGATCCACAACCAGAACGGTTCAACCGTACCCTGCTGTCCATGCTAGGCACACTGAATCCAGAGAAGAGGAGGCCGCCTCTTACCTCAGGGCATCCCGGAGCGCTGCCGGTGCCTTCGCTCCCGTTCCGATGTCTCAACACTGAGGAAGTGGAGTGAGCAAGTGCCCCACGTTGTGCATGCCTACAATGCCAGTAGGTCTGATGCAACCGGCTACTCGCCATACTACTTACTATACGGGAGAGAGGCAAGGCTGGCCGTGGATATATGTTTCGGGACGTCTCCCGATGGCTATGATGTTGGTCACCACTCACGCTATGTGGCTAGACTCAAAGAAGATCTGCAGAAGGCATACCAACTGGCCTCTGCCACAGCCGACAAAACACACCAGAGGAACAAGAGAGCCTATGACAGCAGGGTGGGATCACAAACCCTGGAACCCGGCGACAGAGTGTTGGTGAAGAATCTCGGACTCAAAGGCAAGCACAAACTCCAAAGCCGATGGAAAGAGATTCCTCATGTGGTTGTGAGTCAGATGCCAAACTTACCTGTCTACAGAGTGAAGCAGGAGGATGGAAACGGAGGAATCAGAACATTGCACCGAGATCATCTCTTACCTATCGGGCAGCAAGTCAGAATGCAAAGAGAAGAGAGCGACCACAGACCACCACCAAAGCCAAAGACAAGAGCCGACACAAGAAAGAAGCAACAAACCAAACAGTCTCAAACAGTCAGTACAGAAGAAGAGGATAGTGAAGAGGGCTTGACCGACTCATCTCTGAGTACGAGAGACTGATACCAAGACCCTACAGCACTTACCTCGAAGATGTCCTGAACAAGTGTAGAGCTGCACGGGAACAAGCAGTTATCCCTCAGGAGGAAGAGGAACCTCCTGGTGCTAGAACTGAAGAGAATAATGACGAAGACCCAAATGATGACAACAATGACGAAGACCAAATTGAAGAAGAAGAAGAGAGGGAGAATGAGGCTGAAGAAGAGTTAGCTCAAGAGTCAGAGTCTGACATAGATGAGGGCCAAGCTAGCAGCGTAGATGAGGAAGCTAGTCCCCAAAGACAACCAGTAGGTAGGCCGAAGAGGTTAGTAAAGCCAGTCGTAAGACTTACCTATGATGAGCCAGGAAAAGCCAGCGATACGCCTATAACTATAGTACACAGAGGTGTCACTATCAGGATAGGAAAGAGTTAGTGCACCACACTTAGTTTATACCCTCAGATGTTCAGAGACCTTACTAGTTAGATTTAGGTGAATGAGGGCATTCACACGTTCAGTAGGGGGAGGGTGTAACCCTGTGGTTAAATTATAGGCCTTAGATGTATTATATTGCACTATTAGATAAGAGTTTGGCCTATGTTTGTTATTTTGTTAACCTTTTGAATATGAATATATATTATACTGTTGATATTGTTCTGCAAAACAGTTGTTTACCAATGTGAAATGCATTTACTTTTATTGCTGAAAACTTACCATTGTTGTGATTGGTTGGCTGTGGAGAGAATAACTTACCTTGAATGTGATTGGTTGAGAGGGCAGCGGAAAACGTCAGCACGAGCAGACTGGACGGGGAGAAGGAGGTCTCTCGTCCCTTTGTGTGAGCAAAACGGAGCAGTTTGATGTCGAGTTGTTATATGCTATTTTGCGGTGAGAGAAATGTAATTGAAGTTTAGTGAACAGTGATGTGTGCGGGTGTCTGACCGAGACCAATCCCGGGAACTGTTTGTGTGGATTTGGGAGACAAACTGACTACTCGTCAGTCCCATATGTGGACCCGGCGACGTTACGGAGCGAGCTAGCCAGTCGGTGTCCGTTGTTAGCACAGCAAGACGGGCGATGGACTGGATGCGGTAAGGGGCTCTCCCCACAGTGAGTCGGGCCGTCTTCTAGTTTAGCGAAGTAACGTTATCAGTTACAGTGTAGTGGTGGGTTCATGCGACCATCGAGGAACGCAGAAGGAGTCGTCTGTTGCCGTGTTGGTCTGCCGAGGCGAGCGCACGGTTCGACCGTGAGATGGTGCTAACGGCTAACTAGCCAGTTAGCTAGGATGGCCGCCTGCCTGACGTTCGCTGCTGTGCTTTGGTGAGAAGCGCGAGACGAAGAGGAGCATTCTTTGTGAGTACAAGTTGGATGTGCGGGCTTCCAAGGGGAGCGAAGAGGGCTGTTTAGGGTCCCAACGTACCCGATAAAGAAACAGGCCTGCAACTGGGGATAGACTTTCTTTTATTTTATTGCCGGCTTAGTTATAGGGTTATTGAGCTGTATGCTAATGTGTTAGTCTGATTAATTTGTGTATATCTGAATGCAGATGCTTGTTAGCCATTGAGGCTTATCACTTTCATTCATTCTAATAACTATTACTCATAATACATTTGTATATATAATTCTATGTACCTGTGTGAGTGTGGATTATTCATGTGTGTTTATTCCTGTGGTGTCTAGGCTATGGTAAGTGACATGTTGAGACAACCTTAAAGGGCTAGTCCACCATTTTAATATAAGTTACTCGGTGACACATTGAGGTGTCTAGACCATGTTAGATTGCCTTAAAGGGGTCATATGCCATACTTGAGCGCCTTAAAGGGGTAGTCAACCTTTTAGTTGGAGTTACCAGATGACACTGTAAGACATTTAGAGCCTTTAGAACATACTTTAAACACATAAAAAGCGAAGTTAACATACTTCAATAGTTTATTGGATACCGAATTGTATAGAGAACTCAGGAGCGTTCTCCTTGACAGTTAAAAAGGATAGATAGCGCTACATGTATAACATATTTAGTCTTGCCGATCTTACATAAAACCGCACTGAAAAAGCATGAGATGAGGCAGCCAGTACCTCTGCCTCACTGAAGGGGGCGTATGCGTGAGCCCACGGGTTTACAGGACGGAAAGACTTCTAAAACTAAAAGAAGATGAGGAGGACTTTTACAACAAAGTCACGGAGATTCTTGTCCAGACGGACAGGAGAATGGACTTCATTTTCAAGTAAAGGTAAGCCCATGCATACACTGCAGTACATCCTTTTATTTGTATTGAATGAGTATGTATAATTAATTAAATACTAATAGTAGTAATAATAATAATAATACATTTTATTTATAAGCGCCTTTCTGGACACTCAAGGACACTGTACAAAGATAAACAAATACGAAAAGCAACAACAGATAAAAACTACACAATATAAAAAGTAGTAATAGTAATTGTGGAATTACGATGGCAAATTAGGAAAACATGCACGGTGCAGAGCAAATGCGCTCTTTCTCTGAGCCGCTCCTTGTCCAGATATGTACCTTGTGGAGTTAGAAAACAACGAGACAGGAGACGTGAGAATAGACGTAGTCGAGGTAGTTTACTAGCTCCAACTTAGCATGTCATACATTCGACAACGACACTCTACTCTGAACCGGAAGCGGAAGTACATTATCTGACTCCTCGCCTCTTCCCTTAAAGGTACACCGTCCTCTTAGGTGAATGTCTCTCGTTATATACACTCACTGGCCACTTTATTAGGTACACCTTGCTAGTACCGGGTTGGACCCCCTTTTGCCTTCAGAATTGCCTTAATCCTTCGTGGCATAGATTCAACAAGGTACTGGAAACATTCCTCAGAGAGTTTGGTCCATATTGACATGATTGCATCACGCAGTTGCTGCAGATTTGTCGGCTGCACATCCATGATGCGAATCTCCCGGTCCACCACATCCCAAAGGTGCTCTATTGGATTGAGATCTGGTGACTGTGGAGGCCATTTGAGTACAGTGAACTCATTGTCATGTTCAAGAAACCAGTCTGAGGTGATTCGAGCTTTATGACATGGCGCGTTATCCTGCTGGAAGTAGCCATCAGAAGATGGGAACACTGTGGTCATAAAGGGAGGGACATGGTCAGCAACAATACTCAGGTAGGCTGTGGCGTTGACACGATGCTCAATTGGTACTAAGGGGCCCAAAGTGTGCCAAGAAAATATCCCCCACACCATTACACCACCACCACCAGCCTGAACCGTTGATACAAGGCAGGATGGATCCATGCTTTCATGTTGTTGACGCCAAATTCTGACCCTACCACCCGAATGTCGCAGCAGAAATCGAAACTCATCAGACCAGGCAACGTTTTTCCAATCTTCTATTGTCCAATTTTGGTGAGCCTGTGCGAACTGTAGCCTCAGTTTCCTGTTCTTAGCTGACAGGAGTGGCACCCGGTGTGGTCTTCTGCTGCTGGAGCCCATCTGCCTCAAGGTTCGACGTGTTGTGCGTTCAGAGATGCTCTTCTGCATACCTCGGTTGTAATGAGTTGTTATTTGAGTTACTGTTGCCTTTCTATCAGCTCGAACCAGTCTGGCCATTCTCCTCTGACCTCTGGCATCAACAAGGCATTTTCGCCCACAGAACTGCCGCTCACTGGATATTTTCTCTTTTTCGGACCATTCTCTGTAAACCCTAGAGATGGTTGTGCGTGAAAATCCCAGTAGATCAGCAGTTTCTGAAATACTCAGACCAGCCCGTCTGGCACCAACAACCATGCCACGTTCAAAGTCACTTAAATCACCTTTCTTCCCCATTCTGATGCTCGGTTTGAACTGCAGCAGTTCGTCTTGACCATGTCTACATGCCTAAATGCATTGAGTTGCTGCCATGTGATTGGCTGATTAGAAATTTGCATTAACGAGCAGTTGGACAGGTGTGCCTAATAAAGTGGCCGGTGAGTGTAGATGTGGGTCACCACACAGGCCCCCCCAGAATTCACCTACACAAAACAATGCAAAACAGCAAAAGTGCAAGTCATGAACATAAAAATAGACTCTACAACATAACAGTCAATGACATAGTGCAAAGTCACGGGGAAAACAGGTGACGAGTCGGGGGGCGGACCCTGCGGCCATAACGGCTGCGCTTCACAGGAGGGGAAACAGATGGGGGCCGAAACCCGGGCCATAGGCGGGGCTGAAGCAGGAACAGAGGCAGGTGCCGGGGCCGACCTAGGAGGGCGCCCCCGCCGTGGGGGTAGGGCCAATTGCATTGGCTCCCCAATGTCCAAGTGAGCGGGCTTGAGACGGTCTATAGCGACCCACTCCGGCCTGCCCCCCATGTCCACCACAAAGTTCTTATCCCCCGGCTCCAGGACGCGGAAAGGCCCGTCGTATGGGGGCTGCAGCGGGGACCGATGGCTGTCGTGCCTAATGAAGACGTACCTCGCCGATGGCAGATCCTTGGGGACGTAGGACCGGGGGAGGCAGTGTTGAGACATCGGAACGGGAGCGAAGGCACCGGCAGCGCTCCGGGACGCACTGAGGTGAGAGGCGGCCGACCAGGGAGCCGTAGCATCCGGAAGAAACTCCCCCGGAATTCGCAGGGGCTGGCCATACACCAGCTCAGCGGAGGAGGTCTGGAGGTCTTCCTTCGGGGCCGAACGCAGGCCGAGCATGACCCATGGGAGCCGGTCCATCCAGTCGCAGCCAGTGAGGCTTGCCCGCAGAGCGGCTTTCATGTCCCGATGGAACCGCTCACAATGTCCGTTGCTCTGCAGGTTGTACGCCGTAGTGCGGTGGATCTTCATCCCCAGGTGCTCAGCGACTGCCGTCCAGAGCTCCGAGGTAAACTGGGAGCCCCGGGCACTCGTGATGTCACCCGGCGTGCCGAAACGGGCCACCCAGCAGCCGATGAACGCCCGTGCTACCTCTGCTGCCGTCGTGGAGGACAAGGGAATAGCCTCTGGCCACCTGGTGGCCCTGTCCACAATAGTGAGGAGGAACGTATAACCACGGGAGGGGGGCAGGGGACCCACCAGGTCAACATTGACGTGGTCAAACCGCCTCTCTGGAACCACAAATGGCGCCAAAGGGGCCTTGGTATGGCGGTGCACCTTGGCGCGTTGGCGCGCCACACACGAGCCGGCCCAGGCTCTAACATCCTTACGGAGCCCAGGCCAAACAAACTTGACGCTCACCAGCTTGGTCGAGGCCTTCACTCCCGGGTGGGAAAGGCCGTGGACGGTGTCGAAAACTCGGCGCCGCCAGGAAGTAGGCACCAGGGGGCGCGGTTGACCGGTGGAGATGTCACAGAGGAGGGTGGTGTTGGCCGCGTTGAACGTCACGTCCTCCAGCCGTAGCGCCGTAGGGGTCGACCGGTAGTCTTGAACGGTCGCGTCTTTGGCTTGGTCCACTGGCATAGCGGCGTAGTCGAGTCCCAAGTGAACGGCGTTAACAACCGCCCGTGAAAGGCAGTCGGCGACGAAGTTATCCTTGCCCGACACGTGTTGTATGTCCGTGGTAAACTCGGAAACCGCCGCGAGATGGCGCTGCTGACGCCCAGACCACGGTTCTGAGGTTTTGGCCATACAGAACGTCAGCGGTTTGTGGTCCACGAAAGCGGTGAACTGTCGGCCCTCCAATAGGAACCTAAAGTGTCTGGTTGCGAGGAAGAGACCCAGTAGTTCCCTATCAAAGGTGCTGTATTTGCACTCGCTCTCACGGAGTTGTTTACTGAAGAACGCCAACGGCTGCCAGCCCCCCCCCCCACCCACTGCTCACACACGGCCCCCTCGGCGTAATCGGAGGCATCCGTTGTAAGGGCTATGGGGGCGGCAGGCGACGGGTGAGCTAGCAGCGCAGCGTTGGCCAGCGCGGTCCTGGCGGCCACAAAAGCCTCTTCCATCCCCGAAGACCAGTCCAGCTCGTCCTTAGACTTCTTACCCCGCAGGGCCTCATACAGGGGACGCATGATGTGGGCGGCACGGGGCAGGAAACGGTTATAAAAGTTCACCATGCCCAGGAATTCCTGCAGCGACTGTACAATACGGGGGTGGGGGAACATGGTGACAGCCTCAACCCTGGCAGGGAGGGGAACGGCCCCCTGTGGAGTGATGTGGTGCCCGAGGAAGGTGATGGACGACTCCCCAAACTGACACTTAGCTGGGTTGATGATGAGGCCGTGTTCGCTGAGCCTGTCAAACAGCTGTCTGAGGTGCGTCATGTGTTCCTCCGCCGACGCGCTGGCCACGAGGATGTCGTCTAAGTACACAAACAAAAATGGCATGTCGCGGAGCACAGAATCCATAAGGCGCTGAAACGTCTGCGCCGCCCCTTTAAGGCCGAAAGGCATACGTAAGAACTCAAAGAGCCCAAAGGGTGTGATGACAGCCGTTTTTGGGACATCCAGTGGGTGGACCGGCACTTGGTGATACCCCCGCACTAAGTCGATTTTGGAATAGATGGCAGCGCCCGCCAGGTGCGTAGAGAAATCTTGTATGTGCGGTATGGGGTACCGGTCGGGGGTCGTGGCATTGTTTAGGCGACGGTAGTCCCCGCACGGGCGCCAACCCCCGTCGGCCTTAGTAACCATGTGAAGAGGGGAAGCCCACGGGCTGTCAGAACGGCGGACAATGCCGAGGCGCTCCATAGTCGAAAACTCCTCCCTGGCTATTGCGAATTTGGCCGAGTCGAGGCGTCGGGCCCGGGCGTAAACTGGGGGGCCCACTGTGGTGATATGATGCTCCACGCTGTGCTTGGCCACCGCCGAGGAGAAGGTGGGTGTGGTGAGCTCGGGGAAATTTGCGAGCAGGCGTTGGTATGGATCCCCGGTGGAGAGTGTGTTAGCGAGGCACAGCGCTCCAGCGCCCCCAAGCGTGCAGGGGTATGACGCAAAAGAGACGGCATCAATCACGCGACAGTTTTTAACATCCACCAGCAGGTTGAAAGCACAGAGGAAATCCGCACCTAGGAGCGGGGTGGATACAGCAGCCATCACAAAGTCCCAGCCGAAACGTCGGCCGCCAAAACACACGTCCACATGTCTGATACCGTACGTCCGAATGGACGTGCCGTTGGCGGCGTCCATCTGGGGGCCGTGACTGTCGGTCATCGTGTCCACAGCTTGTGCTGGCAGTATGCTGCGTTGAGCGCCAGAGTCAACCAGCAGCCGCCGGCCCGACAAGGAGTCTCTGATGAACAACAGCTTGCAGTCACAGCCGGCGCCCATAGCCGTTAACGAGCGCCGGCCTTGGCGTTTCCCTGAACCCTGTAACTGCAGGGTTTGCGACACCATTTTGCTTTTGCCTCAAACCTGGCATGGTAATAACAGAGCCCGTCGTCAGGTTGGCGGCGGGCTGTCACCGCAGCCGCGGTGTCCATATAGTCGTACACAGGTGGTGGTGGGGCGGTCTGGTGGGGTAGCAGGGCATGCACAAACTGTTGCCGGTTGGCCAGGAAAACCCTGTCTGCTTCAGCAGCCAGAGAACGGTAGTCCTTGGAGGCGGCGAGAGGAGAACTGGCCAGTGCTGTGCGTACAGGTGCGGGGAGCTGCCTCAGAAAAACGTGTGTGAAAAGAAAGGCCGGATCAGCCGATCCCAGCACAGACAGCATTTTTTCCATTAACTCAGACGGTTTGCCGTCGCCGAGGCCATTCGGGGACAGTAAACGGTCTGCCTTCTCCAGCTCCGACAGTTCAAATAGTTTCAGGAGGAATGTCTTTATAGCATCGTACTTGCCAGCAGCTGGCGGAGCTTCCAACAGTGTCATTGCTCGCGCCATGGTCGATGCGTCTAACGCCGCCACTACGTGGAAGTACTGCGTTGCATCCTGCGTTATCCCTCTCAGCTGGAACTGGGCTTCCACATGTTGAAACCACGGCCGTGGATTATGCTGCCAAAAGTCGGGTAGCTTCACAGTAGCGGTGTAAATGCTAGCGTTAGCAATAGCCATGTTGTTAGCACCGGCGTCGTCGTTGTCAGACATACTCGTATTAGTTGTTCGATCACGTCGGGGTCACCAATGTGGAGTTAGAAAACAACGAGACAGGAGACGTGAGAGTAGACGTAGTCGAGGTAGTTTACTAGCTCCAACTTTGCATGTCATACGTTCGACAACGACACTGAACTGACTGTGAACCGGAAGCGGAAGTGCATTATCTGACCTCTTAGGTGAATGTCTCTAGTTATATAGATGTGGGTCACCACAACATTAAGTAAAGTCACAGCTGACAACGTTAGTTAGCTTGTTGGCCTGATTCGTGGTGTTAATATTAAATGTGGTTTAAACGAGAGGTTTGGTTTGCAGGCAGCGAGTCTTTGTCATGTCATTAACGTTATTGTAGCGAATTCGGGGAACAACGCAACCACAGGAACTGCCGCGGCCGGGAAGCGAACCCGTATCGCCCGCAACGCAGGAGACATCGCTAACCGCTCGACTAAAGGGTCAGACCCGCGAGCCAGCGGCCAGCGTGTCAACTTATCCATGCACGTTACAGTATGTTAGTGTAAACTACTAATGAGACACGTTAGCCCCTAGCTAGCTAACGGGTCTGACCCTTTAGCCGAGCGGTTAGTGACGCCGCCTTGTGGTGCGGTACACCTCGTATCGAATCCCGCACCGGGCAAGAAAATAACCGGTTACAGTATATGTTGAAAAGGGTGGGTGTTTACATGGTAAAAGAATTAAAGCAGTGGCACAACTCAGCCAGGAAAACAAGGTGTAAATGTCTGATACGTGAACATGATGTGAGCAGCAGAGCACACGTTACGTTACATCGTAACCAGGGACGTGCGGTCAGGGGAGGCAGGCGACGCAGAGCCTCACCTTTCATCATAAAAAGAAAAAACAAATGATGATAAAATAAATATTAATATTTCTCTACTGATCTGTGCTATAAATGTAATTTATGTGCAATTCCAATAATTTAAATCGTTTTTATTATCAAAATTGCTGAATTTGCATATTTCCTGTTCAATTAGAGGGGAGATACGCGAGTTGAGGCAGCGAGGAGTGGAGCCTCACCTCGGATTGCGCAATCCCTCACAAACTGGGTTGAGCGCGTGGCTTTTGCTTTCTCACTGTTTGTCACCAATGTAACTGTGGTGTTCCCAACACAGAATATTAACCGGTGTGGTTTTATTAGTTTTTAATATACACAGATCAATGTGATTGGTACTGAATAAGGTGGAGGTCATCTATTGGTTGCTCCTGAATAGTATATAAGGCAGACTCGCCACCAGGGCGTTCTCTTGGTACTCCGCTCTACTCTGGATAGCTGGGCTGTTACTGTGTAATAATACATATACTACGTTACTGTCATAAGTCTGCCGTGTGCACTTTCCAGTCATCTGCTTAAACAGCTTAGAACATTATTAGTGTTTCATACACCACAGTAATGTTTGTAGACCCTTTTATTATATGTCCTCACTTTCCTTAAAATAGTTAATGTATTTCATGTATGTGTATAACATATTTAGTCTTGCCGATCTTACATAAAACCGCACTGAAAAAGCGTGAGATGAGGCAGCCAGTACCTCTGCCTCACTGAAGGGGGCGTATGCGTGAGCCCACGGGTTTACAGGACGGAAAGACTTCTAAAACTAAAGGAAGATAAGGAGGACTTTTACAACAAAGTCACGGAGATTCTTGTCCAGAAGGACAGGAGAGTGGACTTCATTTTCAAGTAAAGGTAAGCCCATGCATACACTGCAGTACATCCTTTTATTTGTATCGAATGAGTATGTAATTAATTAAACACTAATAGTAGTAACAATAATAATAATACATTTTATTTATAAGCGCCTTTCTGGACACTCAAGGACACTGTACAAAGATAAACAAATACGAAAAGCAACAACAGATAAAAACTACACAATATAAAAAGTAGTAATAGTAATTGTGGAATTACGATGGCAAATTAGGAAAACAGGCACGGTGCAGAGCAAACGCGCTCTTTCTCTGAGCCCCTCCTTCTCCACATATGTACCTTAATTATGTGTATGTAAAGCATGCTGATGAGATATGAAACACAAGCAGTAGTCAATGTGCAAGCTGCCAAATGAATGGTGAATTGAAGCTACTATATTGGGTTCATATATTTGTAAATCTGACTCTGAAAAAGTCAGTGCCTCGCCAGCTACGAACCCCACCGCACGTCACTGATCATAACTGTCAGAAAACGGTGAAGAATGTTGATCACTGTTTCCCAAAGACCAAGGGGACGTCCTTAGGTGTCTGCCATGAACCAATGTCTGCCTTAGATTACTTCAGTAGCAGTAAGTTAACATTAATTCGTGGGTGAGTTTTTCCTCAATATGCTGACTGTAAATTCACATTAAATTAGATTAAATATAAATTAATTAAATGTACATTTTACTGTACATTAACACAAAACTGAAAACGTTTGTGTGTATGTCCCCTGCCTATCCCACCCTTACAATAAGCTTTAGAGGACCTATTTCACACCTTGTTTTACCAGCCAAAATGCAACTGCTTGATTAATGGATATTTTATTCACTTAATAAATACCTAGCAATACATCCAAGTTGGAATGAATCAACATTTATGTGAAGTTCCATGTACCTACAGTGCTGCTTGAAAGTATGTGAACCCCTTGAGCAGTTTAGATTTTTCTGTTGTTTTACCATGATTTTCTTATTCTATCATCACCAGTTTTTATGTATGAAATATCAGATATATGTTTATCAGTTGCATGTACTTGTTTAGTGGGACTTGTTTAAGTAGCCCAAAAACTACATGAAACATGGAATTAGTGTATGTGCAAAAGTAAGTGAACCCCCAGCTGCATTGGTTAATGTAATGATATAACGCCATGTATATCCACTGGAACTACACTAGGTGTTATGTACTACCCGGACTGTTATTATGGTTATACCACTACCATGTATGGTTATTACGTCTGCCTACTGAGCCACGATTAAACCTGAGTTCTATATCCCGGTGTGGTCATTGATCCTCGACCAATACTACCCCAAGTATTACTTCATGGTGGCAGCGGTAAAGTACTCTCTATGAAGAATGAAGATAGACTGATAAAATTGTCCGTGGATAATTTCTGTCATCATTCAAGCAAGAGTGCGCCGGAGCTGAGCTAGCCGCAAAGCTAACTAGCTAGCTAGCAACAGGAGACGTCATGGCATCGCATCTACTGACGATGAATTGGTCCGACCCGGACCTGGGTGAGGCAATTTCACTGTATAAACAGAAAATGACTCTGTGTTTAGAAGATGAAGAAATAAATGGCGCAGCTAAACTACTACTACTACTTTCGGCTGCTCCCGTTAGGGGTCGCCACAGCGGATCATCCGTTTCCATTTCTTCCTGTCTTCTGCGTCTTCCTCTGTCACACCAGCCACCTGCATGTCTTCCCTCACCACATCCATAAACCTCCTCTTTGGCCTTCCTCTTCTCCTCTTCCCTGGCAGCTCCATATTTAGCATCCTTCTCCCAATATACTCAGCATCTCTCCTCCACACATGTCCAAGCCATCTCAATCTTGCCTCTCTTTGTCTCCAAACCGTCCAACCTGAGCGGTCCCTCTAATATAATCGCTCCTAATCCTGTCCTTCTTCGTTACTCCCAGTGAAAATCTTAGCATCTTCAACTCTGCCACCTCCAGCTCCGCCTCCTGTCTTTTCGTCAGTGCCACTGTCTCCAAACCATATAACATAGCTGGTCTCACAACCATCTTGTAAACTTTCCCTTTAACTCTTGCTGGTACCCTTCTGTCGCAAATCACTCCTGACACACTTCTCCACCCACTCCAACCTGCCTGCACTCTCTTTTTCACCTCTCTACTGCACTCCCCGGACTTTGGACAGTTGACCCCAAGTATTTAAACTCAAATGCCTTTGTCACCTCCACTCCTTGCATCCTCACCATTCCACTGTCCTCTCTCTCATTCACGCATAGGTAATTCCGTCTTGCTCCTACTGACTTTCATCCCTCTTCTCTCCAGTGCATACCTCCACCTCTCCAGGCTCTCCTCAGTCTGCACCCTACTCTCGCTACAGATCACAATGTCATCCGCAAACATCATCGTCCATGGAGACTCCTGCCTGATCTTGTCCATCAACCTGTCCATCACCATTGCAAACAAGAAAGGGCTCAGAGCCGATCCTTGATGTAATCCCACCTCCACCTTGAACCCATCTGTCATTCCAACCGCACACCTCACCATTGTCACACTTCCCTCATACGTATCCTGCACCACTCCTACATACTTCTCTGCAACTCCTGACTTCCTCATACAATGCCACACCTCCTCTCTCGGCACTCTGTCATAAGCTTTCTCTAAATCTACGAAAACACAATGTACCTCCTTCTGGCCTCCTCTATACTTCTCAATCAACATTCTCAAAGCAAACATCGCATCTGTGGTGCTCTTTCGTGGCATGAACCCATACTGCTGCTCGCTGATCATCACTTCTCCTCTTAACCTAGCTTGTATTACTCTTTCCCAAATCTTCATGCTGTGGCTGATCAACTTTATACCTCTGTAGTTGTTACAGTTCTGCACATCACCCTTGTTCTTGAAAATCGGTACCAGTATGCTTCTTCTCCACTCCTCAGGCATCCTCTCACTTTCCAGGATTGTGTTAAACAATCTAGTTAAAAACTCCACTGCCATCTCTCCTAAACATCTCCATGCCTCCACAGGTATGTCATCAGGACCAACTGCCTTTCCACTCTTCATCCTCTTCATAGCTGCCCTTACTTCCTCCTTGCTAATCCGCTGAACTTCCTGATTCACTATCCCTACATCATCCAACCTTCTCTCTCTCTCATTTTCTTCATTCATCAGCCCCTCAAAGTATTCCTTCCACCTTCTTAGCACACTCTCCTCGCTTGTCAGCACATTTCCATCTCTATCCTTGATCGCCCTAACTTGCTGCACATCCTTTGCAGCTTGGTCCCTCTGTCTAGCCAATTGGTACAAGTCCTTTTCTCCTTCTTTAGTGTCTAATCTGTCATACAACTCACCATACCCCTTTTCCTTTGCCTTTGCCACCTCTCTCTTTGCTTTACGCTGCATCTCCTTGTACTCCTGTCTACTTTCTTCATCTCTCTTACTATCCCACTTCTTCTTTGCCAACCTTTTCCTCTGTATAATTTGCTGTACTTCCTCATTCCACCACCAAGTCTCATTGTCTTCCTTCCTCTGTCCTGATGACACACCAAGTACCTTCCTAGCTGTCTCCCTCACTATTTCTGCAGTGGTTGTCCAGCCATCTGGCAACTCTTCACTACCACCCAGTGCCTGTCTTAACTCCTGCCTGAACTCCACACAACAGTTTTCCTTCTTCAACTTCCACCATTTGATCTTCAGCTGTGTCTTCACTCGCTTCCTCTTCTTGGTCTCCAAAGTCATCCTACAGACCACCATCCGATGCTGCCTAGCTACGTTCTCCCCTGTCACCACCTTGCAGTCTCCAATCCCTTTTAGATGGCACCTTCTACATAAGATATAGTCCACCTGTGTGCACTTTCCTCCACTCTTGTATGTCACCCTGTGTTCCTCCCTCTTCTTGAAATATGTATTCACCACAGCCATTTCCATCCTTTTCGCAAAATCCACCACCATCTGTCCTTCCACATTTCTCTTCTTGACTCCATACCTTCCCATCACCTCCTCATCACCTCTGTTCCCTTCACCAACATGTCCATTGAAGTCCGCTCCAATCACCACTCTCTCCTCCTTGGGTACCCTCTCCACCATGTCGTCCAACTCACTCCAGAATTCTTCTTTTTCATCCATCTCACACCCAACTTGCGGGGCATATGCGCTGATAACATTCAGCAATAAACCTTCAATTTCCAGCTTCATACTCATCACTCTGTCTGACACTCTCTTCACCTCCAGCACGCTCTTGACATACTCTTCCTTCAGAATTACCCCTACCCCATTACTCCTCCCATTCACACCATGGTAGAAGAGTTTGAACCCACCTCCGATACTCCTGGCCTTACTCCCCTTCCACCTGGTCTCTTGCACACACAGTATGCCTACCTTTCTTCTTTCCATCATGTCAGCCAGCTCTCTCCCTTTACCAGTCATAGTGCCAACATTCAAAGTTCCAACTCTCACCTCCACATGCCTACCCTTCCTCCTCTCTAGCTGCCTCTGGACATGCCTTCCCCCTCTCCTTCTCCTTCGCCCAACAGTAGCATAGTTTCCACCGACACCCTGCTGGTTAATTGTACCGGTGGCGGTCGTTGGTAACCCGGGCCTCGACCGATCCGGTATGTAAGTCTTATTTATGATCCACATATTTGGCGCAGCTAAACAAGCTAGCAAAATATGTCGTGGAATCGGAGATGAAGGATTAAAAAGACTTAACGACAGTGGTCTCACTGATGATGAAAAGAAAAAGCCTGCCAAACTATGGGACTTCTTTGAAAAACAGCTAAAGTTGAACGTAAATTTCAGAATCCATAGACTGCAACTGATGCAACACAGACAGAAACCAGATGAGAATGTTGATGATTTTGTGACCAGAGCCAGAACACTAGCACAGAAATGTCAGTTTTCAGACGAAGAGCTTAACGAGCGTATGATTGAGGAATGAGCTATACAGCAAACCAAAAGGATATTCCTTAGCAGAGGTACTGGCCGAGGGACGAAAATATGAAGCCCTGACAGCAGGCAATGAACAGTTAGACAAACTTAGCCTGTCACACAATGAGAGAATCCACACTGTGGACAGGGACCGCATATGTCGTAACTGTGGGAGAAGCCACAAACCACGTCGATGTCCTGCATATGATGATGAATGCAATGCGTGTGGTGCAAAAGGTCACTGGGAGCGGTGCTGCAGGAAGGCCAAACGAGAGTGCCAGGAACACTCCAGCCAGAGCAGGAGCGGGGGAAGTAAGTCCCACACACCACAAGACAAACAGCACAAGCGCAAAACCTATATAGACAAAAAGCAACAGAGCAGGACTCGCATACATGCTGTAGAGAGTAGCAGTGAAACAGACAGTGAGAACGAAAGTACTTACCAGAAACAGTTCCACTCCATAACTATCAGTGAAAAGTGCATGCATAGCATAGACAGCAAGCCGGCCAGAGAGGAGGTGTACACAGTCCTGAAGGTGACACCACCTGACCTACCTGGTCGTGAATACACACTACGTCTGAAGATAGACACAGGTGCGTTAGGCAACACACTCCCATTGCGTACCTTCAAGCAGATGTACGGTGAAAATGCATGCACCCAGAAACGACTGAAAAAAACCAACAGGAGGCTATCTGCATACAGTGGTCACGCCATCCCCTGCCTAGGCACCATTGACATTCCATGCCAGTACAAAGAATCCAAATGGATCAATGCAAAGTTCTATGTTGTAGACATGTAGACTATGTTGCAGTGACCGAGAAAGGACATACAAACCAGAAAAAAGTCAACACAAGACAGACAAAACCCAAAATGACCATATCTAACAGTGCAGACCTAAAGAGAGCATACCCAGACCAGTTTGACAAAATTGGCAACTTCAGTGGAAAGGCCAAGCTCTTCCTGAAAAAGGATGCTGAACCATTCATAGACCCACCACGTAAGTGCAGCATTCACATCAAAGACAAACTGAAAGATGAACTGAATAACCTAGTCGAACAAGATGTGTTAAGAAAAGTAGAACAGCACACAGACTGGTGCTCGAGTCTGGCATACAGCACAAAGAAAGACGGTTCCCTTCGCATATGCTTAGACCCCCAAAAGCTTAATGCCAGCCTTAGGAGATGCCCACACAAGATTCCTACTGTGGAGGAACTGAACCCGAAGTTTGCAAATGCAAAAATATTCAGCAAAATTGACGCAAAAGGTGTATATTGGTCAATACACCTAGAGGAAGAGTCACAACTGCTAACCACATTCCGAACTCCATTTGGTAGATACTGCTGGAAACGTTTGCCATTTGGTCTCAGTGTCTCTCAAGATCTCTTCCAGGCAAAGATGGACCAAATCCTGGAGGGGCTCGACGGTGTTGTCAGCATAGCCGATGATATCGCAGTCTATGGAGCAAGCGAAGAGGAGCATGACAGGAACCTGACCAACCTGATGGAGAGAGCAGCCAAGACAGGTATTGTGTTCAACAGTGACAAGTGCACAATCAAACAGACAAGCATCTCATTCTTTGGCAACCTGTACACAGACAAAGGTATCAAACCTGACCCAGCCAAAATCAGGGACATCCAGAAAATGCCGACACCCCAGAACAAAGATGAACTGAGCAGATTCTTGGGGATGCTGACCTACCTGTCACCCTACATCCCAAAGTTCGCAGACAAAGCACACACACTGAGGGTGCTGCTGAAAAGTGACGTGCCTTGGACATGGGACACTGACCACCAAAAGAGCTTTGAGGACCTGAAATCCGTTATCAACGAACATGACTGCCTGAAGTACTATGATCCAAGCATACCTCTGACACTTGAGGTCGATGCATCACAGAAAGGACTGGGCGTGGCATTAGTGCAGAACAAAAGACCCATAGCTTTTGGCTCAAAGACACTGGACGACTGCCAATCCAGGTACAGCAACATAGAGCAAGAAATGCTGGCCATAGTCTATGGAATGCAGCGATACCATACCTACCTGTATGGGAAGTCATTCATTGTAGTTACAGACCACAAACCCCTCATTACCATATGCACAAAGCCACTGCATGCCGCCCCGCCACGGCTTCAGCGAATGCTGATAAAAACAAAAGGATATAACTACGAGGTCACGTATCGACCAGGAAACCAGATGGTCCTGGCAGACACACTCAGCCGACTACCCAACCCTGAGAACAACAGCAACATCGAGCTGGACGAGCGCATTGACGGAATAGAGGCAGAAGTCGAGGATCCAGAGATGCTCACTGTTGCAATGATAAACTTCTCTCCCGAGAAACAGGACGTACTCCGCACGGAAACCACCAGCGACCCCAGACTCAATGCGCTGAAAGAGCTGATCCACCAGGGATGGCCAGACAACATCAAAGCTCTACCAAGACAACTACGTGAGTACTGGTCATTCAGAGATGAGCTCGCAGTTGAAGCAGGAGTCATATTCAAAGGCAGACAGGTGCTCATCCCAGACTCCATGACTGATTCTATACTCGAACAGCTGCATGTAGGACACCAGGGCATCGAAAAGACATGGCGACTGGCGAGAGAAAGTGTCTACTGGATCAGAATGAACGATGACATCGAAAGAGTCTGCAGGTCATGTAGCGTATGCGTGGAACATCAGGATGCAAATCCAAAGCAACCTCTCAACCCACACAACACACCGTCAAAACCATGGCAATCCCTAGCTTCTGATCTATTCGAGATCGATGGACATCAGTATTTACTGATTGTGGACAGATATTCTAAGTTCCCTCTAGTGGACGAAATGCCCATGCCTGTGTCCCGCCGGGCAGTTGCACAAAAAATGGAAATGTACATGTCTCTTTTTGGAAGACCTGATGAGATACTTACAGATAATGGACCCCAGTACACAGGGCACGTGTTCCAGAAATTCACGGCTGACTGGGGAATCAGGCACGTGACAATCTCACCCCACTATCCAAAAAGCAATGGATTCATTGAGAGGCATGTGCGACACATCAAATCCATTGTGAAGAAAACCATGACACAAGGAGGTAACATACAAGTGGCCTTACTACAGGTCAGAGCAACACCCATCGACAGTAAACTACCATCACCAGCAGAACTGATCTTCGGAAGGCCGGTCACCACCCTGCTGCCGAGTCGAGGGGACCCAGGCAAGGAGGAAAACCGACTCCACCTCGAGCAGAGAACAGCAAACATGAAGGAACATCATGACCGCAGCAGCGGCAGAGAACTACCTCCACTCGGTCCCGGACAGCACGTATCTGTCCTAAACAAGGAAAAAGGGACTTGGTATCCAGCCACCGTCATACAAAAGTGCGATGAGCCAAGGAGCTACATTGTGCAAACATCAAATGGGAACAAACTCAGACGTGGCAGGAGCCACCTGCGGGAAATCACCACCCCCATGCACTGAGGAGCGCAAGAACCCGCTTCACAGAACCTCAACGGGACACTCATGCAGCTGGAACTTCTTCCAGCCAAACCTGTAAAACACACAAGACAGTACGCACAAGATATGGAAGAGCTGTTTCCAAACCAGCTCACTACAAGGACTATGAGTAGAGACAATCACACACAAAAGGAGGGCTCTGAATATGTTTATTGTTTTTTGAGATGGACAATTCTGAGTGTGTTTGTCTAAAAAAAAAAAAGAGGGAGAAGGCAACCTCTGTGTAATGAAAAAATTGAAAACTAAACAGGGGGGATGTAGTGATATAACGCCATGTATATCCACTGGAACTACACTAGGTGTTATGTACTACCCGGACTGTTATTATGGGTACACCACTACCATGTATGGTTATTAAGTCTGCCTACTGAGCCACGATTAAACCTGAGTTCTATAACCCGGTGTGGTCATTGATCCTCGACCAATACTACCCCAAGTATTACTTCAGTTAAGTCAAGCAGGTAACAGACTCGGGTGAAACACATTTGGGTGCTTAATTAATCATTTAAGCAGACCAATGAAATGAGACATCCTTGGGAAAGGGTTTGGCCTGCACTAATTAAAAGAGAGAGGAAACCAACCAAACCACTGTGGTCCCATACAAATCAACAATGCCGAGAGCAAAGGAGATATCCGAGGACATGAAGAAGAGGGTAGTGACAGCCCATCAGTCTGGGGAGGGATATAAGACCATCTCCAAAAGAGTCCAGCTCCATCCATCCACTGTAAGAAAAATAATTTACAAATGGAGGGCCTTCAACATGACAGCAACTCTGCCTAGAAGTGGACGCCCATCAAAACTATCACCCAGAAGCACCAGAAAAATAATACATCAGGTAAAGGCCAACCCACACATCACCTCTAGAGAGTTGCAGACCTCTCTGGTAGCATCTGGGACAAATGTGCATGCGTCTACAATCAGACGAAAATTGAATAGCCATGACATTCATGGGAGGGTTGCTAGAAGGAAGCCTCTGCTCTCAAAAAAGAACAAAGCTGCCCGTTTCAACTTTGCCAGAGAGCACTTGGACAAACCAGAGGCCTTCTGGAAGTCCATTCTTTGAACAGACGAATCCAAAATATAATTATTTGGTCACAATCAAAACCAACATGTTTGGAGAAAAGCCAACACTGCATATGAAGAAAAGAACCTCCTCCCAACAGTGAAGCATGGTGGTGCAAATGTGATGGTCTGGGGCTGCTTTTCTGCTTCTGGACCTGGACGACTCCATATTATCCAAGGAACCATGAATTCTCCGGCATATCAACAAATTCTTGACCAGAATCTCCTGCCATCAGTCAGGGAGTTGAAGCTGGGACGAAAATGGATTATGCAACAAGACAATGACCCAAAGCATTCCAGCAAAACTACAAAGGAATGGCTTCAGAGAAAGAGGATTCGTACTCTGGATTGGCCCAGTCAAAGTCCGGATCTTAATCCAATTGAAATGTTGTGGCGAGACCTGAAGAAGTTGGTACATACCAGATGTCCCTCCAACCTCTC
This sequence comes from Lampris incognitus, assembly GCF_029633865.1. Lineage (NCBI taxonomy): Eukaryota > Metazoa > Chordata > Actinopteri > Lampriformes > Lampridae > Lampris > Lampris incognitus. Next base: position 56,011,772 of record NC_079218.1, on the reverse strand, counting down.
TCAACTGGCTGAGTTCTGCAAGGAGGAGTGGGCAAAAAGCCCCATAAGCAGATGCGAGAGACTGGTTAGTGGTTACAGAAGACGTTTGGTTGAAGTAATGGCCGCAAAAGGAGGAGCCACAAGCTACTAATACAAGGGTTCACATACTTTTGCACATGTTAAATTTTCAGTTTTTGTGAAATAAACCACCTTTGTTGAATTAAATAATGAAAATATATCTCTTTTTGTGTGTGTGTCCATTATTTGGAAGGTGTGCTTTACAAATTGGGATTTGGATGTATGTGTAATAAGCTTATTTTACTGTTTTTTACAAAAACAGTGACCATGTCTGGAGGGTTCACAAACTTTCAAGCAGCACTGTATATACATACTATGTAAATTCACTGATACTTCTCATTCTAATTCCAGAGACGCTCATCAAGGCAAGGTGATGATTGTCAGAGGGAAAGGTAAGTAATTTATATATACAGCCTACACTACAGGTCATTCTAAGACAATAAAAGATGTGAATGTTTTCAAGTTATTTACATAAATTGTACTATTTGCCCCATTAAAAAAGCCTGATCAGTCTAAGAGATTGAATGACTGTGCTTGCTTAGCATAACTACCATCCTCATCTCTCATTTGGTGTTGTTCAAGTAGTTGAGAAATTAGTAGAAGAAAGGTAAACATGACCTATCCTGTCTCTGTCCTCTCTGTCTTTGCAAAAGGGAAAATGCAGCATGAGCTCCAGAAGTGCCCGGGGAGTTGCTGTGATGTATTGTGGGGTTGTTAGTTTCAACGACTTCGCTGCAGGCCTTCACTCAACCTGCAGGTAATATACCCTTCCTCTTCTCACACACATTCAAACACATATTGACACATGAAATGATACATTTACTCAGTGATGTGAAATATTTTCGATTTGATCTGAAGTTTGGTGTGTGTAGGGTAGCCAGATAACAACATGCGATTAAATATACAATTCTTAAAGTAAGTGCCTGTATTATACACAAATAGGGCTGCACAATATGGTAAAAAAATCATATTGCAATTTTTTTGGACAGATATTACGATTGTGGGAATGATCATTTTTATATCCAAATTCTTGTGCCACCGCGCTGGCGATAGCCAGGGCCGGGAGGCATGAAGTTTTCAGATTGTCCATATGTCCCATTCTTGTGAACGCAATATCTCAAGAACGCCTTAAGGGACTTTCTTCAGATTTGGCATAAATGTTCCCTTGTACTCAAAGATGGACAGGTTAGATTTTGGAGGTCAAAGGTCAAGGTCACTGTGACCTCATGTCTTGTAGATGCGATATCTCAAAAACAGCTTCAGTAATTTTCTCCAAATTTGGCACAAACATTCACTTGGACTCGAGGGCTAACTGCCCAAAGGTCAAGGTCACTGTGGCCCCCTAAATAAGTTTAAATGATATTCAACAATGGTTCAGTATTTTCTCATGCATGATAACACAGTTATTGTGTTTTGGAAAATCATTAATGAATGTTACTGACCTCAACACACCAAAAACAATGAGCACATAATATGGATTTCTATAACAAACTAAAATCATATTAACAATAAGACATTAAAATCACTCACAATGGCATTACAACCCAACGCACATCACGTTTTAACTGACAACAGCATATTTTTCTCTGACATTTACGTATTGTAACTACATATATGAAGTAATATTCTCAATTTTGAAGAAAATATACACTACATTATTTAAAAAAATAAATCATTCTTCACTAGATATGTTATATGCATCTGGACACACGTGAATGGCAACTTCAAAATAACATCTGCGCAGAGGCATAAAACCGCCTTGAGGTATTTCTAGTTATTGTCTTGTATTGTGATAGGCCATGTGTAATTTGTTGCCACACACACACTCACTGATATCGACAGGTGACCACGCAGTTCACAACCGTCGGGAGCAAAGGACACCTCAACATGTGGATAGGAGGAGTCAGGGATTGAACCATCTGATTGGATGACCACTCTACCCCCTGAACCACAGCCGCCCTGATTCTTATTTTCATGCAGTTATATGCTAAGAAAAACTGCGTATGAATATTATATTCCATTTCTGTCAGGTCCCCTATATGGCATAAATACCACAAAATACTACACACTGGACTTTGATATCAAACTGCTTTGAAGAGTTTTACATCAGCTCCCCACTAAATTACACAGAAATACAGTATATGATCAGGCTTATGCTTGTCTTGGAGAGATGTTACAGAGATGTTATATTTGGCCTTATGCATGTGTGCTGTGTATTTGTAACTGCCTGTTTATTTCTGAACATTTTTTACATTCTCATTTCCAATACTGATAACTGCTAATGATGATACATTTGTTTATATTTTTTGTAGATCAAGCAATTGGAACAAGGTTTACGGCAGAGAACAGGCACCCAACGGAGAGACAAGTCTACTATTAGTAAGTATCAACTGCAATATACTATAAGACAAGATATTAGTCAATGTTATCCACTATCCCTTACATTATGATGGAAATCTGTAAGTGTAGACACATCTTTAGTAGCCGTGGTGGAAAAGGCTAAATATTTTGCTCCAAGAGCTGGAAATACAGACAAGTCATCAGTTACAACTCACTCACTTCTGCCGCGGAAGATTTGCAAATGTGTGTGGTGATTTGTGTGCGTGTGATTCTTTTTCACATTTACAATCGATACAGACACAACTTCCCGCCCGCACACATTTGTAAATAGTTTTACAACAATAATAGAGAGCCGAAGTCACGCCCCTTCCGGTGTTCCCCATGGGATCTTATTTCAGAAAAGTTTTGTATGGCAGTCAATGGTGAGAGACAAATGATTTCTTGGGCCTGTTTGAATTGAGCCGTGAATCACACATATGATGTTTGTCAATTTAAAAGATAATTTTACAAGTAAAGAAAGTCGTAGATATAGTAAAGAACCATGTAGTCATTAACAGCGACATGGCCATTAGCTCGACACATAATGAGGGAAAAAGTATTAAAAGAGATGAAAATGACTACAAGTCTGCTGTCGGTGAGAGCTGCAGCGCTGTGAAAGAAGAGTTAGTCAGTGAAGTCCGTGAGAGCTGCTTGTAGGACTGGCTTTCTGTGAATGTTGAACAACACAACCTCACTTATGTGAGTCGTGGCCGTGTCGTCTTTATAATTACGTATTTTCACAGGCTTTTACTTCAATAGTTTTACAATAACCTTCGACTTCCCTGACTAGCAAAATTATCTTTTAAATCGACAACCTCATACTGCATGTGTGAATCAAGGCTCAATTCAAACAGGATCTAAAAATTATGTGTCTCTTGCCATTGACAATATATACATACATGTCTTTTCACTAGTGAACAGTCAGCCTTATCCTGTTTTTATTTCAGTCTGAAAGACACAAAATCCATTGCTAATTTTGTGTTTTAAAGAAACAAACTAAGTTTGTCTCTCACTCGCAGTTTTAAACAAACTAAATTTGTTTGAAAGAAAAGAAGTTTGTTTGTAAGTGAAAGTGTCCTGCCAGAGATGGGATTCGAACCCCTTATCCCCACTTAATCAATTAAACCATAGGGTGTAGTGACACATTTTCACACCATATTTATGGCTTTTATTTTAGAAAGTTGCAAAAAAAGAAAAAAGGTCACACCCCAAAATAGCAAACTGCATACTCCTCATGGTTGTTTAAATAAATAGTAAAAAAAAAACACCTACTTTTTATAGTAAGGACTTTTCAGTGGATCTTACTTTTTCCTTTTCCCCTTCCCCCACCCCCAGATGCACCAAAGATCCAGCTGATTACTGGCAGTTTGGAGGAGGATTCTTCTTTATCTGCTACGTTGCACTGTCACTTCTGGTACAGATTCGTTGACCTTTTGTATGGTTTGATTTTACTTCGTAGTACACTGCATATTTAGGGTTCTAAATCAAGAATGTCATGCTTGTCCACAAATACTACACATATTATCAGAACGACAGTATACAGAGCCCCCAAGGGTCAGGAGAATAATGTGGAAAACCAAACTGAAATGGAAAATACAAGCTAAAAAACAACAGACCACAACCCCCTCCGCCCAAAAGCTCTGCACCTGTTTCAAAGGTGAAATCATGACTTCATCATGATAGCACTGTTAACAGACAAGATACACATATGGAGAAAGAGAATTTTTAGTTTTTCAGTTCCTCCTGGGGGGATCTGAAGAACTGTTTGTGAATAATTGGTTGATATTGTAAATTTACAACTCAATACATTAAATAAAGGGGTTTTAGAATCAACAGTGGTGTGTATTTTATTTGTAATTAAGTTCCCCACCCTACTTTAATTGATAATAACTAACAGTGAAAATATTTAGGGTTTTTGTTTGGCAGTCGTACCTGCCAGTCAGGCTGCTTTTTAAGGTGGTTTTTAAGACTTATTAAAAGTGTTTGATCATAATAATTTAGGAAAAAATCTGTGGAATAAAGGTATTTTTCTGCAAAACTCTTCGCATTGTCACCTTATTAAAAGTGTTTGATTGTAATAATCTATGATAAATCTGTGGAATAAAGGTATTGTTCTGCAGAACTCTTAGCATTGTCACTTTATTAAAAGTGTTTGATTGTAATAATCTATGATAAATCTAGAATAAAGGTATTTTTCTGCAGAACTCTTAGCATTGTCACTTTATTAAAAGTGTTTGATTGTAATAATCTATGATAAATCTGTAGAATAAAGGTATTTTTCTGCAGAACTCTTAGCATTGTCACTTTATCAAAAGTGTTTGATTGTAATCATCTATGAACAATCTGTAGAATAAAGTTATTGTTCTGCAGAACTTTTAGCATCGTCACTTTATTAAAAGTGTTTGATCGTAATAATTTAGGAAAAATCTGTAAAATAAGGGTATTTTTCTGCAGAGCATTAAAGGAAAATTTCTGTAAAAGTAATGTTTCTGGACTTTATTTGAATTAGGATAGTTTACTTTACTTTTACGGTTTTTGTTTGGCAGCCGTAGCTGCCAGTCATTGACTGTTTTTTACGTTTTTTTTCTTTTACAGTGTAGAGATACTGCAAATATGTGCACTCTTGAACGTGAGCTCACATTGCTCCAGCACATACATTTTACTCAGAATGCTAATGTGCATAAGGGGACACATTCAGGATATACAGTAAATTATTGTCTATGGCATGGGAGTAGTGTTAGTTTTGTTAAACACTCAAGCCACTGAAAGAAAAGTGGTGTGGTACTCAGTATAGAACAATCTTTTGGGTGGGTGGATTTTCAAAGTTTTCATGAAAAAGGGGATCTTTTTCTTTGCTCATATTCCAGTATCCGACATGCCTGCTAGGGGACAGAACATGGATGTGCAAGCTCTTCACTTCTCTCTTCATCTCTCTCAGTCCATGGTTGTGCCCAAACAAGTTCTCTACAAGGTTTACAGTTTCCGTCCTGCTTAAATGTCCATGCCTCAGTTGAAAGTCCTTTTCAACTTTATGAAATTTTTTTTATATGGTCTTCTTTGCAGCGGCCTGCTTTGTGTAGCTTTCATTGTTGCATGTTTTTCTTATGATGCGTCTTACATCTTGCATGCTGATGCCAGGGAACTTCCGCAGAGCATGGCCTGTGAGTTAAAACAAGTAGAAACAGAAACAAAACAAAACCTCAATTAAACACTTTTTTCTATGAGCGTAAATCCACCTTCCACAACTGCAGTAGAAGTCTGCATACAGCATGCAGACATGAACGCCTCCGGGGCTGCAATCACCGTGTAATGTACCAAGTGGTGAAGCATTAACGCCAAACTTAGATATTCCACCATGTGGTTGTATGTTGTGGGTCACAAAAGGAAGAAGAGATTTAATTTTGAGAAGAGCCAATCAAAGGTCTAGGTCACAGTATAAGGTCAAAGTTTCCACCCAATACCAGTACATTGAGAATATTTCAAATGGCCGTATCAGTGAATTGGTGAGAGATACGCATATGCTTAATATTAAACACTAATATTAACTAATGTATAATCTTTCTGTCGTTCAAGGATCGGGTTTTATAACGTTTCAGTGTCAAATACGCAGTGCACCAGTACTGCGCTCTGAACGCCCCTTGTAGTTTCACATTGGATCTCAAATTATTTCAGATTGACGACACCAATTCAACTCAATCATTCTTACCTCCAACATGCAACACTGCTATCATTCTATATAAATACTACAGAAGGTAAGTGTAGGAACTTATTTTAGCATGAAATTTACCTCGAATTAAATACACTCACCAAGTATAGCATCAAGTTTTGTGGTATCGAGTTGTGGCTTATAATAGCAGCCAGTATGAATCAAGTCTGTCACAATGTTCATGCCTTGAAAGAACTGTCATATTGTTTTCAAATGAAATCAGACAAATGTTCATAGGTCTCTGTGGGTTAATAACACTGGGTACATAAAAGATCAGGTTCACTTCCACCACTGTCTATTCTGCAGCTATTCCACTCCAAAGCTGACCTGTTATAACACAAACTTACATTATGGAACATGCAGCTTCTCCAGATTTAAAACATGCTGAAGTACACAACAACGAAGCCAATACTGGATAAGCACAACTACAAGCAAAGTATACTTAAATATAAGGCACACATATTTTAATTCTTTATTATACTTTTGTTATGTACTATATGTTCAGCAAAAGTTTAAGTATAAGTATAGTCTCAATATACTTAGACTGTTCTGTATACTTCTCAGTATACGCCAAGTATACTTGAGGATAACTTTGTTGAGTATATCTCTCATAAGTACATAAGAAGTAAACTGAAAGTACGCTCTCTAATTTTTAGTTCAAAGGAAGTATACTTGTGGAAGACTTGAATAAACTTCTTTTATGTAAAGGCTTTCATCGATGTTATGTCCTATCATCGATGTTATATCCTATCATCGGTGTTATATGCTATCATCGGTGTTATATCCTATCATCGGTGTTATATCCTATCATCGGTGTTATATGCTATCATCGGTGTTATATCCTATCATCGGTGTTATGTCCTATCATCGGTGTTATATCCTATCATCGGTGTTATATCCTATCATCGATGTTATGTCCTATCATCGGTGTTATATCCTATCATCGATGTTATATCCTATCATCGGTGTTATTTCCTATCATCGGTGTTATGTCCTATCATCGGTGTTATATCCTATCATCGGTGTTATATTCTATCATCGATGTTATGTCCTATCATCGGTGTTATATCCTATCATCGATGTTATGTCCTATCATCGATGTTATGTCCTATCATCTGTGTTATGTCCTATCATCTGTGTTATGTCTTTTCATCGATGTTATGTCCTATCATCGATGCTATATCCTATCATCGATGTTATGTCCTATCATCGATGTTATGTCCTATCATCGATGTTATGACCTATCATCTGTGTTATGTCCTATCATCGATGTTATGTCCTATCATCGATGCTATATCCTATCATCGATGTTATGTCCTATCATCGATGTTATATCCTATCATCGATGTTATGTCCTATCATCGATGTTATGTCCTATCGTCGATGTCATATCCTATCATCGGTGTTATGTCCTATCATCGGTGTTATGTCCTATCATCGGTGTTATATCCTATCATCCTTGTTATGTCCTATCATCGGTGTTATGTCCTATCATCGATGTTATATCCTATCATCGATGTTATGTCCTATCATCGGTGTTATGTCCTATCATCGGTGTTATATCCTATCATCGGTGTTATGTCCTATCATCGGTGTTATATCCTATCATCGATGTTATATCCTATCATCGATGCTATGTCCTATCATCTGTGTTATGTCCTATCATCGGTGTTATGTCCTATCATCGGTGTTATATCCTATCATCGGTGTTATATCCTATCATCGATGTTATGTCCTATCATCGGTGTTATATCCTATCATCGATGTTATGTCCTATCATCGATGTTATGTCCTATCATCTGTGTTATGTCCTGTCATCTGTGTTATGTCCTATCATCTGTGTTATGTCCTATCATCGATGTTATGTGCTATCATCGATGCTATATCCTATCATCGATGTTATGTCCTATCATCGATGTTATGTCCTATCATCGATGTTATGTCCTATCATCTGTGTTATGTCCTATCATCGATGTTATGTCCTATCATCGATGCTATATCCTATCATCGATGTTATGTCCTATCATCGATGTTATATCCTATCATCGATGTTATGTCCTATCATCGGTGTTATATCCTATCATCTGTGTTATGTCCTATCATCGGTGTTATATCCTATCATCGGTGTTATATCCTATCATCGGTGTTATGTCCTATCATCGGAGTTATGTCCTATCATCGGTGTTATATCCTATCATCGATGCTATGTCCTATCATCTGTGTTATGTCCTATCATCGGTGTTATGTCCTATCATCGGTGTTATACCCTATCATCGGTGTTATGTCCTATCATCGGTGTTATGTCCTATCATCGATGTTATGTCCTATCATCGGTGTTATATCCTATCATCGGTGTTATATCTTATCGGTGTTATATCCTATCTTCGATGTTATATCCTATCATCGGTGTTATGTCCTATCATCGGTCTTATATCCTATCATCTGTGTTATGTCCAATCATCTGTGTTATGTCCTATCATCGGTGTTATGTCCTATCATCGGTGTTATGTCCTATCGTCGATGTCATATCCTATCATCGGTGTTATGTCCTATCATCGGTGTTATGTCATATCATCGGTGTTATGTCCTATCATCGGTGTTATGTCTTATCATCGGTGTTATGTCCTATCATCGGTGTTATATCCTATAATCGATGTTATATCCTATCATCGATGCTATGTCCTATCATCGATGTTATGTCCTATTATCGGTGTTATGTCCTATCATCGGTGTTATGTCCTATCATCGGTGTTATACCCTATCATCGGTGTTATGTCCTATCATCGGTGTTATGTCCTATCATCGATGTTATGTCCTATCATCGGTGTTATATCCTATCATCGATGTTATATCCTATCATCGATGTTATATCCTATCATCTGTGTTATGTCCTATCATCGGTGTTATGTCCTATCATCGGTGTTATATCCTATCATCTGTGTTATGTCCTATCATCGGTGTTATATCCTATCATCATTGTTATATCTTATCATCGGTGTTATATCCTCTCATCGGTGTTTTGTCCTATCATCGATGTTATATCCTATCATCGATGTTATATCCTATGATCGGTGTTATATCCTATCATCGATGTTATGTCCTATCATCTGTGTTATATCCTATCATCGGTGTTATATCCTATCATCGATGTTATGTCCTATCATCGGTGTTATATCCTATCATCGGTGTTATGTCCTATCATCTGTGTTATGTCCTATCATCGGTGTTATACCCTATCATCGGTGTTATGTCCTATCATCGGTGTTATGTCCTATCATCGATGTTATGTCCTATCATCGGTGTTATATCCTATCATCGATGTTATATCCTATCATCGATGTTATATCCTATCATCTGTGTTATGTCCTATCATCGGTGTTATGTCCTATCATCGGTGTTATATCCTATCATCTGTGTTATGTCCTATCATCGGTGTTATATCCTATCATCATTGTTATATCTTATCATCGGTGTTATATCCTCTCATCGGTGTTATGTCCTATCATCGATGTTATATCCTATCATCTGTGTTATGTCCTATCATCTGTGTTATGTCCTATCATCGGTGTTATGTCCTATCATCGGTGTTATATCCTATCATCGGTGTTATATCCTGTCATCGGTGTTATGTCCTATCATCGGTGTTATATCCTATCATCTGTGTTATATCCTATCATCGGTGTTATATCCTATCATCGATGTTATATCCTATCATCGGTGTTATATCGTATCATCTGTGTTATATCCTATCATCGGTGTTATATCCTATCATCGGTGTTATATCCTATCATCGGTGTTATGTCCTATCATCGGTGTTATGTCCTGTCATCGGTGTTATATCCTATCATCGATGTTATATCCTATCATCGATGCTATGTCCTATCATCTGTGTTATGTCCTATCATCGGTGTTATGTCCTATCACCGGTGTTATATCCTATCATCGGTGTTATATCCTATCATCGGTGTTATGTCCTATCATCGGTGTTACGTCCTATCATCGGTGTTATATCCTATCATCGATGTTATGTCCTATCATCGGTGTTATATCCTATCATCGGTGTTATATCCTATCATCGATGTTATATCCTATCATCTGTGTTATGTCCTATCATCGTTGTTATGTCCTATCATCGGTGTTATATCCTATCATCGGTGTTATATCCTATCATCGATGTTATATCCTATCATCGGTGTTATATCCTATCATCGGTGTTATATCCTATCATCGGTTTTATGTCCTATCATCGATGTTATATCCTATCATCGATGTTATATCCTATCATCGGTGTTATATCCTATCATCGATGTTACGTCCTATCATCGGTGTTATATCCTATCATCTGTGTTATGTCCTATCATCGATGTTATGTCCTATCATCGGTGTTATGTCCTATCATCTGTGTTATATCCTATCATCGGTGTTATGTCCTATCATCGATGTTATGTCCTATCATCGGTGTTATATCTTATCGGTGTTATATCCTATCATCGGTGTTATATCCTATCATCTGTGTTATGTCCTATCATCTGTGTTATGTCCTATCATCGGTGTTATATCCTATCATCGGTGTTATATCCTATCATCGGTGTTATATCCTATCATCGATGTTACGTCCTATCATCGGTGTTATATCCTATCATCGGTGTTATATTCTATCATCGATGTTATGTCCTATCATCGGTGTTATATCCTATCATCGATGTTATGTCCTATCATCGATGTTATGTCCTATCATCTGTGTTATGTCCTATCATCGGTGTTATATCCTATCATCTGTGTTATGTCCTATCATCGGTGTTATATCCTATCATCATTGTTATATATTATCATCGGTGTTATATCCTCTCATCGGTGTTATGTCCTATCATCGATGTTATATCCTATCATCTGTGTTATGTCCTATCATCTGTGTTATGTCCTATCATCGGTGTTATGTCCTATCATCGGTGTTATATCCTATCATCGGTGTTATATCCTGTCATCGGTGTTATGTCCTATCATCGGTGTTATATCCTATCATCGATGTTATGTCCTATCATCGGTGTTATATCCTATCATCGATGTTATATCCTATCATCGATGTTATATCCTATCATCTGTGTTATGTCCTATCATCGGTGTTATGTCCTATCATCGGTGTTATATCCTATCATCTGTGTTATGTCCTATCATCGGTGTTATATCCTATCATCATTGTTATATCTTATCATCGGTGTTATATCCTCTCATCGGTGTTATGTCCTATCATCGATGTTATATCCTATCATCTGTGTTATGTCCTATCATCTGTGTTATGTCCTATCATCGGTGTTATGTCCTATCATCGGTGTTATATCCTATCATCGGTGTTATATCCTGTCATCGGTGTTATGTCCTATCATCGGTGTTATATCCTATCATCTGTGTTATATCCTATCATCGGTGTTATATCCTATCATCGATGTTATATCCTATCATCGGTGTTATATCGTATCATCTGTGTTATATCCTATCATCGGTGTTATATCCTATCATCGGTGTTATATCCTATCATCGGTGTTATGTCCTATCATCGGTGTTATGTCCTGTCATCGGTGTTATATCCTATCATCGATGTTATATCCTATCATCGATGCTATGTCCTATCATCTGTGTTATGTCCTATCATCGGTGTTATGTCCTATCACCGGTGTTATATCCTATCATCGGTGTTATATCCATTCATCGGTGTTATGTCCTATCATCGGTGTTACGTCCTATCATCGGTGTTATATCCTATCATCGGTGTTATATCCTATCATCGGTGTTATATCCTATCATCGATGTTATATCCTATCATCTGTGTTATGTCCTATCATCGTTGTTATGTCCTATCATCGGTGTTATATCCTATCATCGGTGTTATATCCTATCATCGGTGTTATATCCTATCATCGGTGTTATATCCTATCATCGGTTTTATGTCCTATCATCGATGTTATATCCTATCATCGATGTTATATCCTATCATCGGTGTTATATCCTATCATCGATGTTACGTCCTATCATCGGTGTTATATCCTATCATCTGTGTTATGTCCTATCATCGATGTTATGTCCTATCATCGGTGTTATGTCCTATCATCTGTGTTATATCCTATCATCGGTGTTATGTCCTATCATCGATGTTATGTCCTATCATCGGTGTTATATCGTATCATCTGTGTTATATCCTATCATCGGTGTTATATCCTATCATCGGTGTTATATCCTATCATCGGTGTTATGTCCTATCATCGGTGTTATGTCCTGTCATCGGTGTTATATCCTATCATCGATGTTATATCCTATCATCGATGCTATGTCCTATCATCTGTGTTATGTCCTATCATCGGTGTTATGTCCTATCACCGGTGTTATATCCTATCATCGGTGTTATATCCTATCATCGGTGTTATGTCCTATCATCGGTGTTACGTCCTATCATCGGTGTTATATCCTATCATCGATGTTATGTCCTATCATCGGTGTTATATCCTATCATCGGTGTTATATCCTATCATCGATGTTATATCCTATCATCTGTGTTATGTCCTATCATCGTTGTTATGTCCTATCATCGGTGTTATATCCTATCATCGGTGTTATATCCTATCATCGATGTTATATCCTATCATCGGTGTTATATCCTATCATCGGTGTTATATCCTATCATCGGTTTTATGTCCTATCATCGATGTTATATCCTATCATCGATGTTATATCCTATCATCGGTGTTATATCCTATCATCGATGTTACGTCCTATCATCGGTGTTATATCCTATCATCTGTGTTATGTCCTATCATCGATGTTATGTCCTATCATCGGTGTTATGTCCTATCATCTGTGTTATATCCTATCATCGGTGTTATGTCCTATCATCGATGTTATGTCCTATCATCGGTGTTATATCTTATCGGTGTTATATCCTATCATCGGTGTTATATCCTATCATCTGTGTTATGTCCTATCATCTGTGTTATGTCCTATCATCGGTGTTATATCCTATCATCGGTGTTATATCCTATCATCGGTGTTATATCCTATCATCGATGTTACGTCCTATCATCGGTGTTATATCCTATCATCGGTGTTATATTCTATCATCGATGTTATGTCCTATCATCGGTGTTATATCCTATCATCGATGTTATGTCCTATCATCGATGTTATGTCCTATCATCTGTGTTATGTCCTATCATCTGTGTTATGTCTTTTCATCGATGTTATGTCCTATCATCGATGCTATATCCTATCATCGATGTTATGTCCTATCATCGATGTTATGTCCTATCATCGATGTTATGACCTATTATCTGTGTTATGTCCTATCATCGATGTTATGTCCTATCATCGATGCTATATCCTATCATCGATGTTATGTCCTATCATCGATGTTATATCCTATCATCGATGTTATGTCCTATCATCGATGTTATGTCCTATCGTCGATGTCATATCCTATCATCGGTGTTATGTCCTATCATCGGTGTTATGTCCTATCATCGGTGTTATATCCTATCATCCTTGTTATGTCCTATCATCGGTGTTATGTCCTATCATCGATGTTATATCCTATCATCGATGTTATGTCCTATCATCGGTGTTATGTCCTATCATCGGTGTTATATCCTATCATCGGTGTTATGTCCTATCATCGGTGTTATATCCTATCATCGATGTTATATCCTATCATCGATGCTATGTCCTATCATCTGTGTTATGTCCTATCATCGGTGTTATGTCCTATCATCGGTGTTATATCCTATCATCGGTGTTATATCCTATCATCGATGTTATGTCCTATCATCGGTGTTATATCCTATCATCGATGTTATGTCCTATCATCGATGTTATGTCCTATCATCGGTGTTATGTCCTGTCATCTGTGTTATGTCCTATCATCTGTGTTATGTCCTATCATCGATGTTATGTGCTATCATCGATGCTATATCCTATCATCGATGTTATGTCCTATCATCGATGTTATGTCCTATCATCTGTGTTATGTCCTATCATCGATGTTATGTCCTATCATCGATGCTATATCCTATCATCGATGTTATGTCCTATCATCGATGTTATATCCTATCATCGATGTTATGTCCTATCATCGGTGTTATATCCTATCATCTGTGTTATGTCCTATCATCGGTGTTATATCCTATCATCGGTGTTATGTCCTATCATCGGTGTTATATCGTATCATCTGTGTTATATCCTATCATCGGTGTTATATCCTATCATCGGTGTTATATCCTATCATCGGTGTTATGTCCTATCATCGGTGTTATGTCCTGTCATCGGTGTTATATCCTATCATCGATGTTATATCCTATCATCGATGCTATGTCCTATCATCTGTGTTATGTCCTATCATCGGTGTTATGTCCTATCACCGGTGTTATATCCTATCATCGGTGTTATATCCTATCATCGGTGTTATGTCCTATCATCGGTGTTACGTCCTATCATCGGTGTTATATCCTATCATCGATGTTATGTCCTATCATCGGTGTTATATCCTATCATCGGTGTTATATCCTATCATCGATGTTATATCCTATCATCTGTGTTATGTCCTATCATCGTTGTTATGTCCTATCATCGGTGTTATATCCTATCATCGGTGTTATATCCTATCATCGATGTTATATCCTATCATCGGTGTTATATCCTATCATCGGTGTTATATCCTATCATCGGTTTTATGTCCTATCATCGATGTTATATCCTATCATCGATGTTATATCCTATCATCGGTGTTATATCCTATCATCGATGTTACGTCCTATCATCGGTGTTATATCCTATCATCTGTGTTATGTCCTATCATCGATGTTATGTCCTATCATCGGTGTTATGTCCTATCATCTGTGTTATATCCTATCATCGGTGTTATGTCCTATCATCGATGTTATGTCCTATCATCGGTGTTATATCTTATCGGTGTTATATCCTATCATCGGTGTTATATCCTATCATCTGTGTTATGTCCTATCATCTGTGTTATGTCCTATCATCGGTGTTATATCCTATCATCGGTGTTATATCCTATCATCGGTGTTATATCCTATCATCGGTGTTATATTCTATCATTGATGTTATGTCCTATCATCGGTGTTATATCCTATCATCGATGTTATGTCCTATCATCGATGTTATGTCCTATCATCTGTGTTATGTCCTATCATCTGTGTTATGTCTTTTCATCGATGTTATGTCCTATCATCGATGCTATATCCTATCATCGATGTTATGTCCTATCATCGATGTTATGTCCTATCATCGATGTTATGACCTATCATCTGTGTTATGTCCTATCATCGATGTTATGTCCTATCATCGATGCTATATCCTATCATCGATGTTATGTCCTATCATCGATGTTATATCCTATCATCGATTTTATGTCCTATCATCGATGTTATGTCCTATCGTCGATGTCATATCCTATCATCGGTGTTATGTCCTATCATCGGTGTTATGTCCTATCATCGGTGTTATATCCTATCATCCTTGTTATGTCCTATCATCGGTGTTATGTCCTATCATCGATGTTATATCCTATCATCGATGTTATGTCCTATCATCGGTGTTATGTCCTATCATCGGTGTTATATCCTATCATCGGTGTTATGTCCTATCATCGGTGTTATGTCCTATCATCGGAGTTATGTCCTATCATCGGTGTTATATCCTATCATCGATGCTATGTCCTATCATCTGTGTTATGTCCTATCATCGGTGTTATGTCCTATCATCGGTGTTATACCCTATCATCGGTGTTATGTCCTATCATCGGTGTTATGTCCTATCATCGATGTTATGTCCTATCATCGGTGTTATATCCTATCATCGGTGTTATATCTTATCGGTGTTATATCCTATCATCGATGTTATATCCTATCATCGGTGTTATGTCCTATCATCGGTCTTATATCCTATCATCTGTGTTATGTCCAATCATCTGTGTTATGTCCTATCATCGGTGTTATGTCCTATCATCGGTGTTATGTCCTATCGTCGATGTCATATCCTATCATCGGTGTTATGTCCTATCATCGGTGTTATGTCCTATCATCGGTGTTATGTCTTATCATCGGTGTTATGTCCTATCATCGGTGTTATATCCTATAATCGATGTTATATCCTATCATCGATGCTATGTCCTATCATCGATGTTATGTCCTATTATCGGTGTTATGTCCTATCATCGGTGTTATGTCCTATCATCGGTGTTATACCCTATCATCGGTGTTATGTCCTATCATCGGTGTTATGTCCTATCATCGATGTTATGTCCTATCATCGATGTTATATCCTATCATCGATGTTATATCCTATCATCTGTGTTATGTCCTATCATCGGTGTTATGTCCTATCATCGGTGTTATATCCTATCATCTGTGTTATGTCCTATCATCGGTGTTATATCCTATCATCATTGTTATATCTTATCATCGGTGTTATATCCTCTCATCGGTGTTTTGTCCTATCATCGATGTTATATCCTATCATCGATGTTATATCCTATCATCGGTGTTATATCCTATCATCGATGTTATGTCCTATCATCTGTGTTATATCCTATCATCGGTGTTATATCCTATCATCGATGTTATGTCCTATCATCGGTGTTATATCCTATCATCGGTGTTATGTCCTATCATCTGTGTTATGTCCTATCATCGGTGTTATACCCTATCATCGGTGTTATGTCCTATCATCGGTGTTATGTCCTATCATCGATGTTATGTCCTATCATCGGTGTTATATCCTATCATCGATGTTATATCCTATCATCGATGTTATATCCTATCATCTGTGTTATGTCCTATCATCGGTGTTATGTCCTATCATCGGTGTTATATCCTATCATCTGTGTTATGTCCTATCATCGGTGTTATATCCTATCATCATTGTTATATCTTATCATCGGTGTTATATCCTCTCATCGGTGTTATGTCCTATCATCGATGTTATATCCTATCATCTGTGTTATGTCCTATCATCTGTGTTATGTCCTATCATCGGTGTTATGTCCTATCATCGGTGTTATATCCTATCATCGGTGTTATATCCTGTCATCGGTGTTATGTCCTATCATCTGTGTTATGTCCTATCATCGGTGTTATACCCTATCATCGGTGTTATGTCCTATCATCGGTGTTATGTCCTATCATCGATGTTATGTCCTATCATCGGTGTTATATCCTATCATCGATGTTATATCCTATCATCGATGTTATATCCTATCATCTGTGTTATGTCCTATCATCGGTGTTATGTCCTATCATCGGTGTTATATCCTATCATCTGTGTTATGTCCTATCATCGGTGTTATATCCTATCATCATTGTTATATCTTATCATCGGTGTTATATCCTCTCATCGGTGTTATGTCCTATCATCGATGTTATATCCTATCATCTGTGTTATGTCCTATCATCTGTGTTATGTCCTATCATCGGTGTTATGTCCTATCATCGGTGTTATATCCTATCATCGGTGTTATATCCTGTCATCGGTGTTATGTCCTATCATCGGTGTTATATCCTATCATCTGTGTTATATCCTATCATCGGTGTTATATCCTATCATCGATGTTATATCCTATCATCGGTGTTATATCCTATCATCGATGTTATATCCTATCATCGGTGTTATATCCTATCATCGGTGTTATATCCTATCATCGGTGTTATGTCCTATCATCGGTGTTATGTCCTGTCATCGGTGTTATATCCTATCATCGATGTTATATCCTATCATCGATGCTATGTCCTATCATCTGTGTTATGTCCTATCATCGGTGTTATGTCCTATCACCGGTGTTATATCCTATCATCGGTGTTATATCCTATCATCGGTGTTATGTCCTATCATCGGTGTTACGTCCTATCATCGGTGTTATATCCTATCATCGATGTTATGTCCTATCATCGGTGTTATATCCTATCATCGGTGTTATATCCTATCATCGATGTTATATCCTATCATCTGTGTTATGTCCTATCATCGTTGTTATGTCCTATCATCGGTGTTATATCCTATCATCGGTGTTATATCCTATCATCGATGTTATATCCTATCATCGGTGTTATATCCTATCATCGATGTTATATCCTATCATCGATGTTATATCCTATCATCGGTGTTATATCCTATCATCGATGTTACGTCCTATCATCGGTGTTATATTCTATCATCTGTGTTATGTCCTATCATCGATGTTATGTCCTATCATCGGTGTTATGTCCTATCATCGGTGTTATATCCTGTCATCGGTGTTATGTCCTATCATCGGTGTTATATCCTATCATCTGTGTTATATCCTATCATCGGTGTTATATCCTATCATCGATGTTATATCCTATCATCGGTGTTATATCGTATCATCTGTGTTATATCCTATCATCGGTGTTATATCCTATCATCGGTGTTATATCCTATCATCGGTGTTATGTCCTATCATCGGTGTTATGTCCTGTCATCGGTGTTATATCCTATCATCGATGTTATATCCTATCATCGATGCTATGTCCTATCATCTGTGTTATGTCCTATCATCGGTGTTATGTCCTATCACCGGTGTTATATCCTATCATCGGTGTTATATCCTATCATCGGTGTTATGTCCTATCATCGGTGTTACGTCCTATCATCGGTGTTATATCCTATCATCGATGTTATGTCCTATCATCGGTGTTATATCCTATCATCGGTGTTATATCCTATCATCGATGTTATATCCTATCATCTGTGTTATGTCCTATCATCGTTGTTATGTCCTATCATCGGTGTTATATCCTATCATCGGTGTTATATCCTATCATCGATGTTATATCCTATCATCGGTGTTATATCCTATCATCGGTGTTATATCCTATCATCGGTTTTATGTCCTATCATCGATGTTATATCCTATCATCGATGTTATATCCTATCATCGGTGTTATATCCTATCATCGATGTTACGTCCTATCATCGGTGTTATATCCTATCATCTGTGTTATGTCCTATCATCGATGTTATGTCCTATCATCGGTGTTATGTCCTATCATCTGTGTTATATCCTATCATCGGTGTTATGTCCTATCATCGATGTTATGTCCTATCATCGGTGTTATATCGTATCATCTGTGTTATATCCTATCATCGGTGTTATATCCTATCATCGGTGTTATATCCTATCATCGGTGTTATGTCCTATCATCGGTGTTATGTCCTGTCATCGGTGTTATATCCTATCATCGATGTTATATCCTATCATCGATGCTATGTCCTATCATCTGTGTTATGTCCTATCATCGGTGTTATGTCCTATCACCGGTGTTATATCCTATCATCGGTGTTATATCCTATCATCGGTGTTATGTCCTATCATCGGTGTTACGTCCTATCATCGGTGTTATATCCTATCATCGATGTTATGTCCTATCATCGGTGTTATATCCTATCATCGGTGTTATATCCTATCATCGATGTTATATCCTATCATCTGTGTTATGTCCTATCATCGTTGTTATGTCCTATCATCGGTGTTATATCCTATCATCGGTGTTATATCCTATCATCGATGTTATATCCTATCATCGGTGTTATATCCTATCATCGGTGTTATATCCTATCATCGGTTTTATGTCCTATCATCGATGTTATATCCTATCATCGATGTTATATCCTATCATCGGTGTTATATCCTATCATCGATGTTACGTCCTATCATCGGTGTTATGTCCTATCATCTGTGTTATGTCCTATCATCGGTGTTATATCCTATCATCGATGTTATGTCCTATCATCGGTGTTATATCCTATCATCGATGTTATGTCCTATCATCGATGTTATGTCCTATCATCGGTGTTATGTCCTGTCATCTGTGTTATGTCCTATCATCTGTGTTATGTCCTATCATCGATGTTATGTGCTATCATCGATGTTATGTCCTATCATCGATGTTATGTCCTATCATCGATGTTATGTCCTATCATCTGTGTTATGTCCTATCATCGGTGTTATGTCCTATCATCGATGTTATATCCTATCATCGATGTTATATCCTATCATCGATGTTATATCCTATCATCGGTGTTATGTCCTATCACCGGTGTTATATCCTATCATCGGTGTTATATCCTATCATCGGTGTTATATCCTATCATCGATGTTATGTCCTATCATCGATGTTATGACCTATCATCTGTGTTATGTCCTATCATCGATGTTATGTCCTATCATCGATGCTATATCCTATCATCGATGTTATGTCCTATCATCGATGTTATATCCTATCATCGATGTTATGTCCTATCATCGATGTTATGTCCTATCGTCGATGTCATATCCTATCATCGGTGTTATGTCCTATCATCGGTGTTATGTCCTATCATCGGTGTTATATCCTATCATCCTTGTTATGTCCTATCATCGGTGTTATGTCCTATCATCGATGTTATATCCTATCATCGATGTTATATCCTATCATCGGTGTTATGTCCTATCATCGGTGTTATATCCTATCATCGGTGTTATGTCCTATCATCGGTGTTATATCCTATCATCGATGTTATATCCTATCATCGATGCTATGTCCTATCATCTGTGTTATGTCCTATCATCGGTGTTATGTCCTATCATCGGTGTTATATCATATCATCGGTGTTATATCCTATCATCGATGTTATGTCCTATCATCGGTGTTATATCCTATCATCGATGTTATGTCCTATCATCGATGTTATGTCCTATCATCGGTGTTATGTCCTGTCATCTGTGTTATGTCCTATCATCTGTGTTATGTCCTATCATCGATGTTATGTGCTATCATCGATGCTATATCCTATCATCGATGTTATGTCCTATCATCGATGTTATGTCCTATCATCGATGTTATGTCCTATCATCTGTGTTATGTCCTATCATCGATGTTATGTCCTATCATCGATGCTATATCCTATCATCGATGTTATGTCCTATCATCGATGTTATATCCTATCATCGATGTTATGTCCTATCATCGGTGTTATATCCTATCATCTGTGTTATGTCCTATCATCGGTGTTATATCCTATCATCGGTGTTATATCCTATCATCGGTGTTATGTCCTATCATCGGAGTTATGTCCTATCATCGGTGTTATATCCTATCATCGATGCTATGTCCTATCATCTGTGTTATGTCCTATCATCGGTGTTATGTCCTATCATCGGTGTTATACCCTATCATCGGTGTTATGTCCTATCATCGGTGTTATGTCCTATCATCGATGTTATGTCCTATCATCGGTGTTATATCCTATCATCGGTGTTATATCTTATCGGTGTTATATCCTATCATCGATGTTATATCCTATCATCGGTGTTATGTCCTATCATCGGTCTTATATCCTATCATCTGTGTTATGTCCAATCATCTGTGTTATGTCCTATCATCGGTGTTATGTCCTATCATCGGTGTTATGTCCTATCGTCGATGTCATATCCTATCATCGGTGTTATGTCCTATCATCGGTGTTATGTCCTATCATCGGTGTTATGTCTTATCATCGGTGTTATATCCTATCATCGGTGTTATATTCTATCATCGATGTTATGTCCTATCATCGGTGTTATATCCTATCGTCGATGTCATATCCTATCATCGGTGTTATGTCCTATCATCGGTGTTATGTCCTATCATCGGTGTTATATCCTATCATCGATGTTATGTCCTATCATCGGTGTTATATCCTATCATCGATGTTATGTCCTATCATCGATGTTATGTCCTATCATCGGTGTTATGTCCTGTCATCTGTGTTATGTCCTATCATCTGTGTTATGTCCTATCATCGATGTTATGTGCTATCATCGATGCTATATCCTATCATCGATGTTATGTCCTATCATCGATGTTATGTCCTATCATCGATGTTATGTCCTATCATCTGTGTTATGTCCTATCATCGATGTTATGTCCTATCATCGATGCTATATCCTATCATCGATGTTATGTCCTATCATCGATGTTATATCCTATCATCGATGTTATGTCCTATCATCGGTGTTATATCCTATCATCGGTGTTATATCCTATCATCGGTGTTATGTCCTATCATCGGAGTTATGTCCTATCATCGGTGTTATATCCTATCATCGATGCTATGTCCTATCATCTGTGTTATGTCCTATCATCGGTGTTATGTCCTATCATCGGTGTTATACCCTATCATCGGTGTTATGTCCTATCATCGGTGTTATGTCCTATCATCGATGTTATGTCCTATCATCGGTGTTATATCCTATCATCGGTGTTATATCTTATCGGTGTTATATCCTATCATCGATGTTATATCCTATCATCGGTGTTATGTCCTATCATCGGTCTTATATCCTATCATCTGTGTTATGTCCAATCATCTGTGTTATGTCCTATCATCGGTGTTATGTCCTATCATCGGTGTTATGTCCTATCGTCGATGTCATATCCTATCATCGGTGTTATGTCCTATCATCGGTGTTATGTCCTATCATCGGTGTTATGTCTTATCATCGGTGTTATGTCCTATCATCGGTGTTATATCCTATAATCGATGTTATATCCTATCATCGATGCTATGTCCTATCATCGATGTTATGTCCTATTATCGGTGTTATGTCCTATCATCGGTGTTATGTCCTATCATCGGTGTTATACCCTATCATCGGTGTTATGTCCTATCATCGGTGTTATGTCCTATCATCGATGTTATGTCCTATCATCGATGTTATATCCTATCATCGATGTTATATCCTATCATCTGTGTTATGTCCTATCATCGGTGTTATGTCCTATCATCGGTGTTATATCCTATCATCTGTGTTATGTCCTATCATCGGTGTTATATCCTATCATCATTGTTATATCTTATCATCGGTGTTATATCCTCTCATCGGTGTTTTGTCCTATCATCGATGTTATATCCTATCATCGATGTTATATCCTATCATCGGTGTTATATCCTATCATCGATGTTATGTCCTATCATCTGTGTTATATCCTATCATCGGTGTTATATCCTATCATCGATGTTATGTCCTATCATCGGTGTTATATCCTATCATCGGTGTTATGTCCTATCATCTGTGTTATGTCCTATCATCGGTGTTATACCCTATCATCGGTGTTATGTCCTATCATCGGTGTTATGTCCTATCATCGATGTTATGTCCTATCATCGGTGTTATATCCTATCATCGATGTTATATCCTATCATCGATGTTATATCCTATCATCTGTGTTATGTCCTATCATCGGTGTTATGTCCTATCATCGGTGTTATATCCTATCATCTGTGTTATGTCCTATCATCGGTGTTATATCCTATCATCATTGTTATATCTTATCATCGGTGTTATATCCTCTCATCGGTGTTATGTCCTATCATCGATGTTATATCCTATCATCTGTGTTATGTCCTATCATCTGTGTTATGTCCTATCATCGGTGTTATGTCCTATCATCGGTGTTATATCCTATCATCGGTGTTATATCCTGTCATCGGTGTTATGTCCTATCATCGGTGTTATATCCTATCATCTGTGTTATATCCTATCATCGGTGTTATATCCTATCATCGATGTTATATCCTATCATCGGTGTTATATCGTATCATCTGTGTTATATCCTATCATCGGTGTTATATCCTATCATCGGTGTTATATCCTATCATCGGTGTTATGTCCTGTCATCGGTGTTATATCCTATCATCGATGTTATATCCTATCATCGATGCTATGTCCTATCATCTGTGTTATGTCCTATCATCGGTGTTATGTCCTATCACCGGTGTTATATCCTATCATCGGTGTTATATCCTATCATCGGTGTTATGTCCTATCATCGGTGTTACGTCCTATCATCGGTGTTATATCCTATCATCGATGTTATGTCCTATCATCGGTGTTATATCCTATCATCGGTGTTATGTCCTATCATCTGTGTTATGTCCTATCATCGGTGTTATACCCTATCATCGGTGTTATGTCCTATCATCGGTGTTATGTCCTATCATCGATGTTATGTCCTATCATCGGTGTTATATCCTATCATCGATGTTATATCCTATCATCGATGTTATATCCTATCATCTGTGTTATGTCCTATCATCGGTGTTATGTCCTATCATCGGTGTTATATCCTATCATCTGTGTTATGTCCTATCATCGGTGTTATATCCTATCATCATTGTTATATCTTATCATCGGTGTTATATCCTCTCATCGGTGTTATGTCCTATCATCGATGTTATATCCTATCATCTGTGTTATGTCCTATCATCTGTGTTATGTCCTATCATCGGTGTTATGTCCTATCATCGGTGTTATATCCTATCATCGGTGTTATATCCTGTCATCGGTGTTATGTCCTATCATCTGTGTTATGTCCTATCATCGGTGTTATACCCTATCATCGGTGTTATGTCCTATCATCGGTGTTATGTCCTATCATCGATGTTATGTCCTATCATCGGTGTTATATCCTATCATCGATGTTATATCCTATCATCGATGTTATATCCTATCATCTGTGTTATGTCCTATCATCGGTGTTATGTCCTATCATCGGTGTTATATCCTATCATCTGTGTTATGTCCTATCATCGGTGTTATATCCTATCATCATTGTTATATCTTATCATCGGTGTTATATCCTCTCATCGGTGTTATGTCCTATCATCGATGTTATATCCTATCATCTGTGTTATGTCCTATCATCTGTGTTATGTCCTATCATCGGTGTTATGTCCTATCATCGGTGTTATATCCTATCATCGGTGTTATATCCTGTCATCGGTGTTATGTCCTATCATCGGTGTTATATCCTATCATCTGTGTTATATCCTATCATCGGTGTTATATCCTATCATCGATGTTATATCCTATCATCGGTGTTATATCCTATCATCGATGTTATATCCTATCATCGGTGTTATATCCTATCATCGGTGTTATGTCCTATCATCGGTGTTATGTCCTGTCATCGGTGTTATATCCTATCATCGATGTTATATCCTATCATCGATGCTATGTCCTATCATCTGTGTTATGTCCTATCATCGGTGTTATGTCCTATCACCGGTGTTATATCCTATCATCGGTGTTATATCCTATCATCGGTGTTATGTCCTATCATCGGTGTTACGTCCTATCATCGGTGTTATATCCTATCATCGATGTTATGTCCTATCATCGGTGTTATATCCTATCATCGGTGTTATATCCTATCATCGATGTTATATCCTATCATCTGTGTTATGTCCTATCATCGTTGTTATGTCCTATCATCGGTGTTATATCCTATCATCGGTGTTATATCCTATCATCGATGTTATATCCTATCATCGGTGTTATATCCTATCATCGATGTTATATCCTATCATCGATGTTATATCCTATCATCGGTGTTATATCCTATCATCGATGTTACGTCCTATCATCGGTGTTATATTCTATCATCTGTGTTATGTCCTATCATCGATGTTATGTCCTATCATCGGTGTTATGTCCTATCATCGGTGTTATATCCTGTCATCGGTGTTATGTCCTATCATCGGTGTTATATCCTATCATCTGTGTTATATCCTATCATCGGTGTTATATCCTATCATCGATGTTATATCCTATCATCGGTGTTATATCGTATCATCTGTGTTATATCCTATCATCGGTGTTATATCCTATCATCGGTGTTATGTCCTATCATCGGTGTTATGTCCTGTCATCGGTGTTATATCCTATCATCGATGTTATATCCTATCATCGATGCTATGTCCTATCATCTGTGTTATGTCCTATCATCGGTGTTATGTCCTATCACCGGTGTTATATCCTATCATCGGTGTTATATCCTATCATCGGTGTTATGTCCTATCATCGGTGTTACGTCCTATCATCGGTGTTATATCCTATCATCGATGTTATGTCCTATCATCGGTGTTATATCCTATCATCGGTGTTATATCCTATCATCGATGTTATATCCTATCATCTGTGTTATGTCCTATCATCGTTGTTATGTCCTATCATCGGTGTTATATCCTATCATCGGTGTTATATCCTATCATCGATGTTATATCCTATCATCGGTGTTATATCCTATCATCGGTGTTATATCCTATCATCGGTTTTATGTCCTATCATCGATGTTATATCCTATCATCGATGTTATATCCTATCATCGGTGTTATATCCTATCATCGATGTTACGTCCTATCATCGGTGTTATATCCTATCATCTGTGTTATGTCCTATCATCGATGTTATGTCCTATCATCGGTGTTATGTCCTATCATCTGTGTTATATCCTATCATCGGTGTTATGTCCTATCATCGATGTTATGTCCTATCATCGGTGTTATATCGTATCATCTGTGTTATATCCTATCATCGGTGTTATATCCTATCATCGGTGTTATATCCTATCATCGGTGTTATGTCCTATCATCGGTGTTATGTCCTGTCATCGGTGTTATATCCTATCATCGATGTTATATCCTATCATCGATGCTATGTCCTATCATCTGTGTTATGTCCTATCATCGGTGTTATGTCCTATCACCGGTGTTATATCCTATCATCGGTGTTATATCCTATCATCGGTGTTATGTCCTATCATCGGTGTTACGTCCTATCATCGGTGTTATATCCTATCATCGATGTTATGTCCTATCATCGGTGTTATATCCTATCATCGGTGTTATATCCTATCATCGATGTTATATCCTATCATCTGTGTTATGTCCTATCATCGTTGTTATGTCCTATCATCGGTGTTATATCCTATCATCGGTGTTATATCCTATCATCGATGTTATATCCTATCATCGGTGTTATATCCTATCATCGGTGTTATATCCTATCATCGGTTTTATGTCCTATCATCGATGTTATATCCTATCATCGATGTTATATCCTATCATCGGTGTTATATCCTATCATCGATGTTACGTCCTATCATCGGTGTTATGTCCTATCATCTGTGTTATGTCCTATCATCGGTGTTATATCCTATCATCGATGTTATGTCCTATCATCGGTGTTATATCCTATCATCGATGTTATGTCCTATCATCGATGTTATGTCCTATCATCGGTGTTATGTCCTGTCATCTGTGTTATGTCCTATCATCTGTGTTATGTCCTATCATCGATGTTATGTGCTATCATCGATGCTATATCCTATCATCGATGTTATGTCCTATCATCGATGTTATGTCCTATCATCGATGTTATGTCCTATCATCTGTGTTATGTCCTATCATCGGTGTTATGTCCTATCATCGATGTTATATCCTATCATCGATGTTATATCCTATCATCGATGTTATATCCTATCATCGGTGTTATGTCCTATCACCGGTGTTATATCCTATCATCGGTGTTATATCCTATCATCGGTGTTATATCCTATCATCGATGTTATGTCCTATCATCGATGTTATGACCTATCATCTGTGTTATGTCCTATCATCGATGTTATGTCCTATCATCGATGCTATATCCTATCATCGATGTTATGTCCTATCATCGATGTTATATCCTATCATCGATGTTATGTCCTATCATCGATGTTATGTCCTATCGTCGATGTCATATCCTATCATCGGTGTTATGTCCTATCATCGGTGTTATGTCCTATCATCGGTGTTATATCCTATCATCCTTGTTATGTCCTATCATCGGTGTTATGTCCTATCATCGATGTTATATCCTATCATCGATGTTATATCCTATCATCGGTGTTATGTCCTATCATCGGTGTTATATCCTATCATCGGTGTTATGTCCTATCATCGGTGTTATATCCTATCATCGATGTTATATCCTATCATCGATGCTATGTCCTATCATCTGTGTTATGTCCTATCATCGGTGTTATGTCCTATCATCGGTGTTATATCATATCATCGGTGTTATATCCTATCATCGATGTTATGTCCTATCATCGGTGTTATATCCTATCATCGATGTTATGTCCTATCATCGATGTTATGTCCTATCATCGGTGTTATGTCCTGTCATCTGTGTTATGTCCTATCATCTGTGTTATGTCCTATCATCGATGTTATGTGCTATCATCGATGCTATATCCTATCATCGATGTTATGTCCTATCATCGATGTTATGTCCTATCATCGATGTTATGTCCTATCATCTGTGTTATGTCCTATCATCGATGTTATGTCCTATCATCGATGCTATATCCTATCATCGATGTTATGTCCTATCATCGATGTTATATCCTATCATCGATGTTATGTCCTATCATCGGTGTTATATCCTATCATCTGTGTTATGTCCTATCATCGGTGTTATATCCTATCATCGGTGTTATATCCTATCATCGGTGTTATGTCCTATCATCGGAGTTATGTCCTATCATCGGTGTTATATCCTATCATCGATGCTATGTCCTATCATCTGTGTTATGTCCTATCATCGGTGTTATGTCCTATCATCGGTGTTATACCCTATCATCGGTGTTATGTCCTATCATCGGTGTTATGTCCTATCATCGATGTTATGTCCTATCATCGGTGTTATATCCTATCATCGGTGTTATATCTTATCGGTGTTATATCCTATCATCGATGTTATATCCTATCATCGGTGTTATGTCCTATCATCGGTCTTATATCCTATCATCTGTGTTATGTCCAATCATCTGTGTTATGTCCTATCATCGGTGTTATGTCCTATCATCGGTGTTATGTCCTATCGTCGATGTCATATCCTATCATCGGTGTTATGTCCTATCATCGGTGTTATGTCCTATCATCGGTGTTATGTCTTATCATCGGTGTTATATCCTATCATCGGTGTTATATTCTATCATCGATGTTATGTCCTATCATCGGTGTTATATCCTATCGTCGATGTCATATCCTATCATCGGTGTTATGTCCTATCATCGGTGTTATGTCCTATCATCGGTGTTATATCCTATCATCGATGTTATGTCCTATCATCGGTGTTATATCCTATCATCGATGTTATGTCCTATCATCGATGTTATGTCCTATCATCGGTGTTATGTCCTGTCATCTGTGTTATGTCCTATCATCTGTGTTATGTCCTATCATCGATGTTATGTGCTATCATCGATGCTATATCCTATCATCGATGTTATGTCCTATCATCGATGTTATGTCCTATCATCGATGTTATGTCCTATCATCTGTGTTATGTCCTATCATCGATGTTATGTCCTATCATCGATGCTATATCCTATCATCGATGTTATGTCCTATCATCGATGTTATATCCTATCATCGATGTTATGTCCTATCATCGGTGTTATATCCTATCATCGGTGTTATATCCTATCATCGGTGTTATGTCCTATCATCGGAGTTATGTCCTATCATCGGTGTTATATCCTATCATCGATGCTATGTCCTATCATCTGTGTTATGTCCTATCATCGGTGTTATGTCCTATCATCGGTGTTATACCCTATCATCGGTGTTATGTCCTATCATCGGTGTTATGTCCTATCATCGATGTTATGTCCTATCATCGGTGTTATATCCTATCATCGGTGTTATATCTTATCGGTGTTATATCCTATCATCGATGTTATATCCTATCATCGGTGTTATGTCCTATCATCGGTCTTATATCCTATCATCTGTGTTATGTCCAATCATCTGTGTTATGTCCTATCATCGGTGTTATGTCCTATCATCGGTGTTATGTCCTATCGTCGATGTCATATCCTATCATCGGTGTTATGTCCTATCATCGGTGTTATGTCCTATCATCGGTGTTATGTCTTATCATCGGTGTTATGTCCTATCATCGGTGTTATATCCTATAATCGATGTTATATCCTATCATCGATGCTATGTCCTATCATCGATGTTATGTCCTATTATCGGTGTTATGTCCTATCATCGGTGTTATGTCCTATCATCGGTGTTATACCCTATCATCGGTGTTATGTCCTATCATCGGTGTTATGTCCTATCATCGATGTTATGTCCTATCATCGATGTTATATCCTATCATCGATGTTATATCCTATCATCTGTGTTATGTCCTATCATCGGTGTTATGTCCTATCATCGGTGTTATATCCTATCATCTGTGTTATGTCCTATCATCGGTGTTATATCCTATCATCATTGTTATATCTTATCATCGGTGTTATATCCTCTCATCGGTGTTTTGTCCTATCATCGATGTTATATCCTATCATCGATGTTATATCCTATCATCGGTGTTATATCCTATCATCGATGTTATGTCCTATCATCTGTGTTATATCCTATCATCGGTGTTATATCCTATCATCGATGTTATGTCCTATCATCGGTGTTATATCCTATCATCGGTGTTATGTCCTATCATCTGTGTTATGTCCTATCATCGGTGTTATACCCTATCATCGGTGTTATGTCCTATCATCGGTGTTATGTCCTATCATCGATGTTATGTCCTATCATCGGTGTTATATCCTATCATCGATGTTATATCCTATCATCGATGTTATATCCTATCATCTGTGTTATGTCCTATCATCGGTGTTATGTCCTATCATCGGTGTTATATCCTATCATCTGTGTTATGTCCTATCATCGGTGTTATATCCTATCATCATTGTTATATCTTATCATCGGTGTTATATCCTCTCATCGGTGTTATGTCCTATCATCGATGTTATATCCTATCATCTGTGTTATGTCCTATCATCTGTGTTATGTCCTATCATCGGTGTTATGTCCTATCATCGGTGTTATATCCTATCATCGGTGTTATATCCTGTCATCGGTGTTATGTCCTATCATCGGTGTTATATCCTATCATCTGTGTTATATCCTATCATCGGTGTTATATCCTATCATCGATGTTATATCCTATCATCGGTGTTATATCGTATCATCTGTGTTATATCCTATCATCGGTGTTATATCCTATCATCGGTGTTATATCCTATCATCGGTGTTATGTCCTGTCATCGGTGTTATATCCTATCATCGATGTTATATCCTATCATCGATGCTATGTCCTATCATCTGTGTTATGTCCTATCATCGGTGTTATGTCCTATCACCGGTGTTATATCCTATCATCGGTGTTATATCCTATCATCGGTGTTATGTCCTATCATCGGTGTTACGTCCTATCATCGGTGTTATATCCTATCATCGATGTTATGTCCTATCATCGGTGTTATATCCTATCATCGGTGTTATATCCTATCATCGATGTTATATCCTATCATCTGTGTTATGTCCTATCATCGTTGTTATGTCCTATCATCGGTGTTATATCCTATCATCGGTGTTATATCCTATCATCGATGTTATATCCTATCATCGGTGTTATATCCTATCATCGGTGTTATATCCTATCATCGATGTTATATCCTATCATCGATGTTACGTCCTATCATCGGTGTTATATCCTATCATCTGTGTTATGTCCTATCATCGATGTTATGTCCTATCATCGGTGTTATGTCCTATCATCTGTGTTATGTCTTTTCATCGATGTTATGTCCTATCATCGATGCTATATCCTATCATCGATGTTATGTCCTATCATCGATGTTATGTCCTATCATCGATGTTATGACCTATCATCTGTGTTATGTCCTATCATCGATGTTATGTCCTATCATCGATGCTATATCCTATCATCGATGTTATGTCCTATCATCGATGTTATATCCTATCATCGATGTTATGTCCTATCATCGATGTTATGTCCTATCGTCGATGTCATATCCTATCATCGGTGTTATGTCCTATCATCGGTGTTATGTCCTATCATCGGTGTTATATCCTATCATCCTTGTTATGTCCTATCATCGGTGTTATGTCCTATCATCGATGTTATATCCTATCATCGATGTTATGTCCTATCATCGGTGTTATGTCCTATCATCGGTGTTATATCCTATCATCGGTGTTATGTCCTATCATCGGTGTTATATCCTATCATCGATGTTATATCCTATCATCGATGCTATGTCCTATCATCTGTGTTATGTCCTATCATCGGTGTTATGTCCTATCATCGGTGTTATATCCTATCATCGGTGTTATATCCTATCATCGATGTTATGTCCTATCATCGGTGTTATATCCTATCATCGATGTTATGTCCTATCATCGATGTTATGTCCTATCATCGGTGTTATGTCCTGTCATCTGTGTTATGTCCTATCATCTGTGTTATGTCCTATCATCGATGTTATGTGCTATCATCGATGCTATATCCTATCATCGATGTTATGTCCTATCATCGATGTTATGTCCTATCATCGATGTTATGTCCTATCATCTGTGTTATGTCCTATCATCGATGTTATGTCCTATCATCGATGCTATATCCTATCATCGATGTTATGTCCTATCATCGATGTTATATCCTATCATCGATGTTATGTCCTATCATCGGTGTTATATCCTATCATCTGTGTTATGTCCTATCATCGGTGTTATATCCTATCATCGGTGTTATGTCCTATCATCGGTGTTATATCGTATCATCTGTGTTATATCCTATCATCGGTGTTATATCCTATCATCGGTGTTATATCCTATCATCGGTGTTATGTCCTATCATCGGTGTTATGTCCTGTCATCGGTGTTATATCCTATCATCGATGTTATATCCTATCATCGATGCTATGTCCTATCATCTGTGTTATGTCCTATCATCGGTGTTATGTCCTATCACCGGTGTTATATCCTATCATCGGTGTTATATCCTATCATCGGTGTTATGTCCTATCATCGGTGTTACGTCCTATCATCGGTGTTATATCCTATCATCGATGTTATGTCCTATCATCGGTGTTATATCCTATCATCGGTGTTATATCCTATCATCGATGTTATATCCTATCATCTGTGTTATGTCCTATCATCGGTGTTATATCCTATCATCGGTGTTATATCCTATCATCGATGTTATATCCTATCATCGGTGTTATATCCTATCATCGGTGTTATATCCTATCATCGGTTTTATGTCCTATCATCGATGTTATATCCTATCATCGATGTTATATCCTATCATCGGTGTTATATCCTATCATCGATGTTACGTCCTATCATCGGTGTTATATCCTATCATCTGTGTTATGTCCTATCATCGATGTTATGTCCTATCATCGGTGTTATGTCCTATCATCTGTGTTATATCCTATCATCGGTGTTATGTCCTATCATCGATGTTATGTCCTATCATCGGTGTTATATCTTATCGGTGTTATATCCTATCATCGGTGTTATATCCTATCATCTGTGTTATGTCCTATCATCTGTGTTATGTCCTATCATCGGTGTTATATCCTATCATCGGTGTTATATCCTATCATCGGTGTTATATCCTATCATCGATGTTACGTCCTATCATCGGTGTTATATCCTATCATCGGTGTTATATTCTATCATCGATGTTATGTCCTATCATCGGTGTTATATCCTATCATCGATGTTATGTCCTATCATCGATGTTATGTCCTATCATCTGTGTTATGTCCTATCATCTGTGTTATGTCTTTTCATCGATGTTATGTCCTATCATCGATGCTATATCCTATCATCGATGTTATGTCCTATCATCGATGTTATGTCCTATCATCGATGTTATGACCTATCATCTGTGTTATGTCCTATCATCGATGTTATGTCCTATCATCGATGCTATATCCTATCATCGATGTTATATCCTATCATCGATGTTACGTCCTATCATCGGTGTTATATCCTATCATCAATGTTATGTCCTATCATCGGTGTTATATCCTATCATCGATGCTATGTCCTATCATCTGTGTTATGTCATATCATCGGTGTTATGTCCTATCACCGGTGTTATATCCTATCATCGGTGTTATATCCTATCATCGGTGTTATATCCTATCATCGGTGTTACGTCCTATCATCGGTGTTATATCCTATCATCGATGTTATGTCCTATCATCGTTGTTATATCCTATCATCGATGTTATATCCTATTATCGATGTTATATCCTATCATCTGTGTTATGTCCTATCATCGTTGTTGTGTCCTATCATCGGTGTTATATCCTATCATCGGTGTTATATCCTATCATCGATGTTATGTCCTATCATCGGTGTTATATCCTATCATCGGTGTTATATCCTATCATCGGTGTTATGTCCTATCATCGATGTTATATCCTATCATCGATGTTATATCCTATCATCGGTGTTATATCCTATCATCGATGTTATGTCCTATCATCGGTGTTATATCCTATCATCTGTGTTATGTCCTATCATCGATGTTATGTCCTATCATCGGTGTTATGTCCTATCATCTGTGTTATATCCTATCATCGATGTTATATCCTATCATCGGTGTTATGTCCTATCATTGGTGTTATATCCTATCATCTGTGTTATGTCCAATCATCTGTGTTATGTCCTATCATCGGTGTTATGTCCTATCATCGGTGTTATGTCCTATCGTCGATGTCATATCTTATCATCGGTGTTATGTCCTATCATTGGTGTTATGTCCTATCATTGGTGTTATGTCCTATCATCGGTGTTATATCCTATCATCCTTGTTATGTCCTATCATCGGTGTTATATCCTATCATCGATGTTATGTCCTATCATCGGTGTTATGTCCTATCATTGGTGTTATGTCCTATCATCGGTGTTATATCCTATCATCCTTGTTATGTCCTATCATCGGTGTTATATCCTATCATCGATGTTATATCCTATCATCGATGCTATGTCCTATCATCTGTGTTATGTCCTATCATCGGTGTTATGTCTTATCATCGGTGTTATATCCTATCATCGGTGTTATATCCTATCATCGATGTTATGTCCTATCATCGGTGTTATATCCTATCATCGATGTTATGTCCTATCATCGATGTTATGTCCTATCATCTGTGTTATGTCCTATCATCTGTGTTATGTCCTATCATCTGTGTTATGTCCTATCATCGATGTTATGTCCTATCATCGATGCTATATCCTATCATCGATGTTATGTCCTATCATCGATGTTATATCCTATCATCGATGTTATGTCCTATCATCGATGTTATGTCCTATCATCTGTGTTATGTCCTATCATCGATGTTATGTCCTATCATCGATGCTATATCCTATCATCGATGTTATATCCTATCATCGGTGTTATATCCTATCATCGATGTTACGTCCTATCATAGGTGTTATATCCTATCATCTGTGTTATGTCCTATCATCGATGTTATGTCCTATCATCGGTGTTATGTCCTATCATCTGTGTTATATCCTATCATCGGTGTTATGTCCTATCATCGATGTTATGTCCTATCATCGGTGTTATATCTTATCGGTGTTATATCCTATCATCGGTGTTATATCCTATCATCTGTGTTATGTCCTATCATCTGTGTTATGTCCTATCATCGGTGTTATATCCTATCATCGGTGTTATATCCTATCATCGGTGTTACGTCCTATCATCGGTGTTATATCCTATCATCAATGTTATGTCCTATCATCGGTGTTATATCCTATCATCGATGCTATGTCCTATCATCTGTGTTATGTCCTATCATCGGTGTTATGTCCTATCACCGGTGTTATATCCTATCATCGGTGTTATATCCTATCATCGGTGTTATATCCTATCATCGGTGTTACGTCCTATCATCGGTGTTATATCCTATCATCGATGTTATGTCCTATCATCGTTGTTATGTCCTATCATCGATGTTATATCCTATTATCGATGTTATATCCTATCATCTGTGTTATGTCCTATCATCGTTGTTGTGTCCTATCATCGGTGTTATATCCTATCATCGGTGTTATATCCTATCATCGATGTTATGTCCTATCATCGGTGTTATATCCTATCATCGGTGTTATATCCTATCATCGGTGTTATGTCCTATCATCGATGTTATATCCTATCATCGATGTTATATCCTATCATCGGTGTTATATCCTATCATCGATGTTATGTCCTATCATCGGTGTTATATCCTATCATCTGTGTTATGTCCTATCATCGATGTTATGTCCTATCATCGGTGTTATGTCCTATCATCTCTGTTATATCCTATCATCGATCTTATATCCTATCATCGGTGTTATGTCCTATCATTGGTGTTATATCCTATCATCTGTGTTATGTCCAATCATCTGTGTTATGTCCTATCATCGGTGTTATGTCCTATCATCGGTGTTATGTCCTATCGTCGATGTCATATCCTATCATCGGTGTTATGTCCTATCATTGGTGTTATGTCCTATCATCGGTGTTATATCCTATCATCCTTGTTATGTCCTATCATCGGTGTTATGTCCTATCATCGATGTTATATCCTATCATCGATGTTATGTCCTATCATCGGTGTTATGTCCTATCATCGGTGTTATATCCTATCATCGGTGTTATGTCCTATCATCGGTGTTATATCCTATCATCGATGTTATATCCTATCATCGATGCTATGTCCTATCATCTGTGTTATGTCCTATCATCGGTGTTATGTCCTATCTTCGGTGTTATATCCTATCATCGGTGTTATATCCTATCATCGATGTTATGTCCTATCATCGTTGTTATATCCTATCATCGATGTTATGTCCTATCATCGATGTTATGTCCTATCATCTGTGTTATGTCCTATCATCTGTGTTATGTCCTATCATCTGTGTTATGTCCTATCATCGATGCTATATCCTATCATCGATGTTATGTCCTATCATCGATGTTATATCCTATCATCGATGTTATGTCCTATCATCGATGTTATGTCCTATCATCTGTGTTATGTCCTATCATCGATGTTATGTCCTATCATCGATGCTATATCCTATCATCGATGTTATGTCCTATCATCGATGTTATATCCTATCATCGATGTTATGTCCTATCATCTGTGTTATATCCTATCATCTGTGTTATGTCTTATCATCGGTGTTATATCCTATCATCGGTGTTATATCCTATCATCGGTGTTATGTCCTATCATCGGTGTTATATCCTATCATCAATGTTATATCCTATCATCGATGCTATGTCCTATCATCTGTGTTATGTCCTATCATCGGTGTTATGTCCTATCATCGGTGTTATACCCTATCATCGGTGTTATGTCCTATCATCGGTGTTATGTCTTATCATCGATGTTATGTCCTATCATCGGTGTTATATCCTATCATCGGTGTTATATCCTATCATCGATGTTATATCCTATCATCGGTGTTATATCCTATCATCGATGTTATATCCTATCATCGATGTTATATCCTATCATCGGTGTTATATCCTATCATCGATGCTATGTCCTATCATCTGTGTTATGTCCTATCATCGGTGTTATGTCCTATCATCGGTGTTATACCCTATCATCGGTGTTATGTCCTATCATCGGTGTTATGTCCTATCATCGATGTTATATCCTATCATCGATGTTATATCCTATCATCGGTGTTATATCCTATCATCGATGTTATGTCCTATCATCTGTGTTATATCCTATCATCGGTTTTATATCCTATCATCGATGTTATGTCCTATCATCGGTGTTATATCCTATCATCTGTGTTATGTCCTATCATCGATGTTATGTCCTATCATCGATGCTATATCCTATCATCGATGTTATGTCCTATCATCGATGTTATATCCTATCATCGATGTTATGTCCTATCGTCGATGTCATATCCTATCATCGGTGTTATGTCCTATCATCGGTGTTATGTCCTATCATCGGTGTTATATCCTATCATCCTTGTTATGTCCTATCATCGGTGTTATGTCC
The DNA here is from genome assembly GCF_029633865.1 of Lampris incognitus. Classification (NCBI taxonomy): domain Eukaryota; kingdom Metazoa; phylum Chordata; class Actinopteri; order Lampriformes; family Lampridae; genus Lampris; species Lampris incognitus. The sequence goes on along the minus strand of NC_079218.1, from coordinate 55,973,831 downwards.
TATCATCGATGTTATAGCCTATCATCGATGTTATGTCCTATCATCGGTGTTATGTCCTATCATCGGTGTTATATCCTATCATCGGTGTTATGTCCTATCATCGGTGTTATATCCTATCGTCGATGTTATATCCTATCATCGATGCTATGTCCTATCATCTGTGTTATGTCCTATCATCGGTGTTATGTCCTATCATCGGTGTTATATCCTATCATCAATGTTATATCCTATCATCGATGTTATGTCCTATCATCGGTGTTATATCCTATCATCGGTGTTATATCCTATCATCATTGTTATATCTTATCACCCGTGTTATATCCTATCATCGGTGTTATGTCCTATCATCGATGTTATATCCTATCATCGATGTTATGTCCTATCATCTGTGTTATATCCTATCATCTGTGTTATGTCTTATCATCGGTGTTATATCCTATCATCGGTGTTATATCCTATCATCGGTGTTATGTCCTATCATCGGTGTTATATCCTATCATCAATGTTATATCCTATCATCGATGCTATGTCCTATCATCTGTGTTATGTCCTATCATCGGTGTTATGTCCTATCATCGGTGTTATACCCTATCATCGGTGTTATGTCCTATCATCGGTGTTATGTCTTATCATCGATGTTATGTCCTATCATCGGTGTTATATCCTATCATCGGTGTTATATCCTATCATCGATGTTATATCCTATCATCGGTGTTATATCCTCTCATCGGTGTTATGTCCTATCATCGATGTTATATCCTATCATCGGTGTTATATCCTATCATCGATGTTATGTCCTATCATCTGTGTTATATCCTATCATCGGTGTTATATCCTATCATCGATGTTATGTCCTATCATCGGTGTTATATCCTATCATCTGTGTTATATCCTATCATCGATGTTATATCCTATCATCGATGTTATGTCCTATCATCGGTGTTATATCCTATCATCTGTGTTATGTCCTATCATCTGTGTTATGTCCTATCATCGGTGTTATGTCCTATCATCGATATTATGTCCTATCATCGATGTTATATCCTATCATCGATGTTATGTCCTATCATCGATGTTATGTCCTATCGTCGATGTCATATCCTATCATCGGTGTTATGTCCTATCATCGATGTTATGTCCTATCATCGGTGTTATATCTTATCGGTGTTATATCCTATCATCGGTGTTATATCCTATCATCTGTGTTATGTCCTATCATCTGTGTTATATCCTATCATCGGTGTTATATCCTATCATCGGTGTTATATCCTATCATCGGTGTTATATCCTATCATCAATGTTATGTCCTATCATCGGTGTTATATCCTATCAACGATGCTATGTCCTATCATCGGTGTTATATCCTATCATCAATGTTATATCCTATCATCGATGTTATGTCCTATCATCGGTGTTATATCCTATCATCTGTGTTATGTCCTATCATCTGTGTTATGTCCTATCATCGGTGTTATGTCCTATCATCGATATTATGTCCTATCATCGATGTTATATCCTATCATCGATGTTATGTCCTATCATCGATGTTATGTCCTATCGTCGATGTCATATCCTATCATCGGTGTTATGTCCTATCATCGATGTTATGTCCTATCATCGGTGTTATATCTTATCGGTGTTATATCCTATCATCGGTGTTATATCCTATCATCTGTGTTATGTCCTATCATCTGTGTTATGTCCTATCATCGGTGTTATATCCTATCATCGGTGTTATATCCTATCATCAATGTTATGTCCTATCATCGGTGTTATATCCTATCATCGATGCTATGTCCTATCATCTGTGTTATGTCCTATCATCGGTGTTATGTCCTATCACCGGTGTTATATCCTATCATCGGTGTTATATCCTATCATCGGTGTTATATCCTATCATCGGTGTTACGTCCTATCATCGGTGTTATATCCTATCATCGATGTTATATCCTATCATCGGTGTTATATCCTATCATCGATGTTATATCCTATTATCGATGTTATATCCTATCATCTGTGTTATGTCCTATCATCGTTGTTGTGTCCTATCATCGGTGTTATTTCCTATCATCGGTGTTATATCCTATCATCGATGTTATGTCCTATCATCGGTGTTATATCCTATCATCGGTGTTATATCCTATCATCGGTGTTATGTCCTATCATCGATGTTATATCCTATTATCGATGTTATATCCTATCATCGGTGTTATAACCTATCATCGATGTTATGTCCTATCATCGGTGTTATATCCTATCATCTGTGTTATGTCCTATCATCGGTGTTATGTCCTATCATCTGTGTTATATCCTATCATCGATGTTATATCCTATCATCGGTGTTATGTCCTATCATTGGTGTTATATCCTATCATCTGTGTTATGTCCAATCATCTGTGTTATGTCCTATCATCGGTGTTATGTCCTATCATCGGTGTTATGTCCTATCGTCGATGTCATATCCTATCATCGGTGTTATGTCCTATCATTGGTGTTATGTCCTATCATCGGTGTTATATCCTATCATCCTTGTTATGTCCTATCATCGGTGTTATGTCCTATCATCGATGTTATATCCTATCATCGATGTTATGTCCTATCATCGTTGTTATGTCCTATCATCGGTGTTATATCCTATCATCGGTGTTATGTCCTATCATCGGTGTTATATCCTATCATCGATGTTATATCCTATCATCGATGCTATGTCCTATCATCTGTGTTATGTCCTATCATCGGTGTTATGTCTTATCATCGGTGTTATATCCTATCATCGGTGTTATATCCTATCATCGATGTTATGTCCTATCATCGGTGTTATATCCTATCATCGATGTTATGTCCTATCATCGATGTTATGTCCTATCATCTGTGTTATGTCCTATCATCTGTGTTATGTCCTATCATCGATGTTATGTCCTATCATCGATGCTATATCCTATCATCGATGTTATGTCCTATCATCGATGTTATATCCTATCATCGATGTTATGTCCTATCATCGATGTTATGTCCTATCATCTGTGTTATGTCCTATCATCGATGTTATGTCCTATCATCGATGCTATATCCTATCATCGATGTTATGTCCTATCATCGATGTTATATCCTATCATCGATGTTATGTCCTATCATCTGTGTTATATCCTATCATCTGTGTTATGTCTTATCATCGGTGTTATATCCTATCATCGGTGTTATATCCTATCATCGGTGTTATGTCCTATCATCGGTGTTATATCCTATCATCAATGTTATATCCTATCATCGATGCTATGTCCTATCATCTGTGTTATGTCCTATCATCGGTGTTATGTCCTATCATCGGTGTTATACCCTATCATCGGTGTTATGTCCTATCATCGGTGTTATGTCTTATCATCGATGTTATGTCCTATCATCGGTGTTATATCCTATCATCGGTGTTATATCCTATCATCGATGTTATATCCTATCATCGGTGTTATATCCTCTCATCGGTGTTATGTCCTATCATCGATGTTATATCCTATCATCGATGTTATATCCTATCATCGGTGTTATATCCTATCATCGATGTTATGTCCTATCATCTGTGTTATATCCTATCATCGGTGTTATATCCTATCATCGATGTTATGTCCTATCATCGGTGTTATATCCTATCATCGTTGTTATATCCTATCATCGATGTTATATCCTATCATCGATGTTATGTCCTATCATCGGTGTTATATCCTATCATCAATGTTATATCCTATCATCGATGTTATGTCCTATCATCGGTGTTATATCCTATCATCTGTGTTATGTCCTATCATCTGTGTTATGTCCTATCATCGGTGTTATGTCCTATCATCGATATTATGTCCTATCATCGATGTTATATCCTATCATCGATGTTATGTCCTATCATCGATGTTATGTCCTATCGTCGATGTCATATCCTATCATCGGTGTTATGTCCTATCATCGATGTTATGTCCTATCATCGGTGTTATATCTTATCGGTGTTATATCCTATCATCGGTGTTATATCCTATCATCTGTGTTATGTCCTATCATCTGTGTTATGTCCTATCATCGGTGTTATATCCTATCATCGGTGTTATATCCTATCATCGGTGTTATATCCTATCATCAATGTTATGTCCTATCATCGGTGTTATATCCTATCATCGATGCTATGTCCTATCATCTGTGTTATGTCCTATCATCGGTGTTATGTCCTATCACCGGTGTTATATCCTATCATCGGTGTTATATCCTATCATCGGTGTTATATCCTATCATCGGTGTTACGTCCTATCATCGGTGTTATATCCTATCATCGATGTTATATCCTATCATCGGTGTTATATCCTATCATCGATGTTATATCCTATTATCGATGTTATATCCTATCATCTGTGTTATGTCCTATCATCGTTGTTGTGTCCTATCATCGGTGTTATTTCCTATCATCGGTGTTATATCCTATCATCGATGTTATGTCCTATCATCGGTGTTATATCCTATCATCGGTGTTATATCCTATCATCGGTGTTATGTCCTATCATCGATGTTATATCCTATTATCGATGTTATATCCTATCATCGGTGTTATAACCTATCATCGATGTTATGTCCTATCATCGGTGTTATATCCTATCATCTGTGTTATGTCCTATCATCGGTGTTATGTCCTATCATCTGTGTTATATCCTATCATCGATGTTATATCCTATCATCGGTGTTATGTCCTATCATTGGTGTTATATCCTATCATCTGTGTTATGTCCAATCATCTGTGTTATGTCCTATCATCGGTGTTATGTCCTATCATCGGTGTTATGTCCTATCGTCGATGTCATATCCTATCATCGGTGTTATGTCCTATCATTGGTGTTATGTCCTATCATCGGTGTTATATCCTATCATCCTTGTTATGTCCTATCATCGGTGTTATGTCCTATCATCGATGTTATATCCTATCATCGATGTTATGTCCTATCATCGTTGTTATGTCCTATCATCGGTGTTATATCCTATCATCGGTGTTATGTCCTATCATCGGTGTTATATCCTATCATCGATGTTATATCCTATCATCGATGCTATGTCCTATCATCTGTGTTATGTCCTATCATCGGTGTTATGTCTTATCATCGGTGTTATATCCTATCATCGGTGTTATATCCTATCATCGATGTTATGTCCTATCATCGGTGTTATATCCTATCATCGATGTTATGTCCTATCATCGATGTTATGTCCTATCATCTGTGTTATGTCCTATCATCTGTGTTATGTCCTATCATCGATGTTATGTCCTATCATCGATGCTATATCCTATCATCGATGTTATGTCCTATCATCGATGTTATATCCTATCATCGATGTTATGTCCTATCATCGATGTTATGTCCTATCATCTGTGTTATGTCCTATCATCGATGTTATGTCCTATCATCGATGCTATATCCTATCATCGATGTTATGTCCTATCATCGATGTTATATCCTATCATCGATGTTATGTCCTATCATCTGTGTTATATCCTATCATCTGTGTTATGTCTTATCATCGGTGTTATATCCTATCATCGGTGTTATATCCTATCATCGGTGTTATGTCCTATCATCGGTGTTATATCCTATCATCAATGTTATATCCTATCATCGATGCTATGTCCTATCATCTGTGTTATGTCCTATCATCGGTGTTATGTCCTATCATCGGTGTTATACCCTATCATCGGTGTTATGTCCTATCATCGGTGTTATGTCTTATCATCGATGTTATGTCCTATCATCGGTGTTATATCCTATCATCGGTGTTATATCCTATCATCGATGTTATATCCTATCATCGGTGTTATATCCTCTCATCGGTGTTATGTCCTATCATCGATGTTATATCCTATCATCGATGTTATATCCTATCATCGGTGTTATATCCTATCATCGATGTTATGTCCTATCATCTGTGTTATATCCTATCATCGGTGTTATATCCTATCATCGATGTTATGTCCTATCATCGGTGTTATATCCTATCATCGTTGTTATATCCTATCATCGATGTTATATCCTATCATCGATGTTATGTCCTATCATCGGTGTTATATCCTATCATCTGTGTTATGTCCTATCATCGGTGTTATGTCCTATCATCGATGTTATGTCCTATCATCGATGTTATGTCCTATCATCTGTGTTATGTCCTATCATCTGTGTTATGTCCTATCATCGATGTTATGTCCTATCATCGATGCTATATCCTATCATCGATGTTATGTCCTATCATCGATGTTATATCCTATCATCGATGTTATGTCCTATCATCGATGTTATGTCCTATCGTCGATGTCATATCCTATCATCGGTGTTATGTCCTATCATCGGTGGTATGTCCTATCATCGGTGTTATATCCTATCATCCTTGTTATGTCCTATCATCGGTGTTATGTCCTATCATCGATGTTATAGCCTATCATCGATGTTATGTCCTATCATCGGTGTTATGTCCTATCATCGGTGTTATATCCTATCATCGGTGTTATGTCCTATCATCGGTGTTATATCCTATCGTCGATGTTATATCCTATCATCGATGCTATGTCCTATCATCTGTGTTATGTCCTATCATCGGTGTTATGTCCTATCATCGGTGTTATATCCTATCATCGATGTTATATCCTATCATCGATGTTATGTCCTATCATCGGTGTTATATCCTATCATCGGTGTTATATCCTATCATCATTGTTATATCTTATCACCCGTGTTATATCCTATCATCGGTGTTATGTCCTATCATCGATGTTATATCCTATCATCGATGTTATGTCCTATCATCTGTGTTATATCCTATCATCTGTGTTATGTCTTATCATCGGTGTTATATCCTATCATCGGTGTTATATCCTATCATCGGTGTTATGTCCTATCATCGGTGTTATATCCTATCATCAATGTTATATCCTATCATCGATGCTATGTCCTATCATCTGTGTTATGTCCTATCATCGGTGTTATGTCCTATCATCGGTGTTATACCCTATCATCGGTGTTATGTCCTATCATCGGTGTTATGTCTTATCATCGATGTTATGTCCTATCATCGGTGTTATATCCTATCATCGGTGTTATATCCTATCATCGATGTTATATCCTATCATCGGTGTTATATCCTCTCATCGGTGTTATGTCCTATCATCGATGTTATATCCTATCATCGATGTTATATCCTATCATCGGTGTTATATCCTATCATCGATGTTATGTCCTATCATCTGTGTTATATCCTATCATCGGTGTTATATCCTATCATCGATGTTATGTCCTATCATCGGTGTTATATCCTATCATCTGTGTTATATCCTATCATCGATGTTATATCCTATCATCGATGTTATGTCCTATCATCGGTGTTATATCCTATCATCTGTGTTATGTCCTATCATCTGTGTTATGTCCTATCATCGGTGTTACGTCCTATCATCGATATTATGTCCTATCATCGATGTTATATCCTATCATCGATGTTATGTCCTATCATCGATGTTATGTCCTATCGTCGATGTCATATCCTATCATCGGTGTTATGTCCTATCATCGGTGTTATGTCCTATCATCGGTGTTATATCCTATCATCCTTGTTATGTCCTATCATCGGTGTTATGTCCTATCATCGATGTTATATCCTATCATCGATGTTATGTCCTATCATCGGTGTTATGTCCTATCATCGGTGTTATATCCTATCATCAATGTTATGTCCTATCATCTGTGTTATATCCTATCATCTGTGTTATGTCTTATCACCGGTGTTATATCCTATCATCGGTGTTATATCCTATCATCGGTGTTATATCCTATCATCGATGTTATATCCTATCATCGATGTTATGTCCTATCATCGGTGTTATATCCTATCATCTGTGTTATGTCCTATCATCGGTGTTATGTCCTATCATCGGTGTTATGTCCTATCATCGATGTTATGTCCTATCATCGATGTTATGTCCTATCATCTGTGTTATGTCCTATCATCTGTGTTATGTCCTATCATCGATGTTATGTCCTATCATCGATGCTATATCCTATCATCGATGTTATGTCCTATCATCGATGTTATATCCTATCATCGATGTTATGTCCTATCATCGATGTTATGTCCTATCGTCGATGTCATATCCTATCATCGGTGTTATGTCCTATCATCGGTGTTATGTCCTATCATCGGTGTTATATCCTATCATCCTTGTTATGTCCTATCATCGGTGTTATGTCCTATCATCGATGTTATAGCCTATCATCGATGTTATGTCCTATCATCGGTGTTATGTCCTATCATCGGTGTTATATCCTATCATCGGTGTTATGTCCTATCATCGGTGTTATATCCTATCGTCGATGTTATATCCTATCATCGATGCTATGTCCTATCATCTGTGTTATGTCCTATCATCGGTGTTATGTCCTATCATCGGTGTTATATCCTATCATCGATGTTATATCCTATCATCGATGTTATGTCCTATCATCGGTGTTATATCCTATCATCGGTGTTATATCCTATCATCATTGTTATATCTTATCACCCGTGTTATATCCTATCATCGGTGTTATGTCCTATCATCGATGTTATATCCTATCATCGATGTTATGTCCTATCATCTGTGTTATATCCTATCATCTGTGTTATGTCTTATCATCGGTGTTATATCCTATCATCGGTGTTATATCCTATCATCGGTGTTATGTCCTATCATCGGTGTTATATCCTATCATCAATGTTATATCCTATCATCGATGCTATGTCCTATCATCTGTGTTATGTCCTATCATCGGTGTTATGTCCTATCATCGGTGTTATACCCTATCATCGGTGTTATGTCCTATCATCGGTGTTATGTCTTATCATCGATATTATGTCCTATCATCGGTGTTATATCCTATCATCGGTGTTATATCCTATCACCGATGTTATATCCTATCATCGGTGTTATATCCTCTCATCGGTGTTATGTCCTATCATCGATGTTATATCCTATCATCGATGTTATATCCTATCATCGGTGTTATATCCTATCATCGATGTTATGTCCTATCATCTGTGTTATATCCTATCATCGGTGTTATATCCTATCATCGATGTTATGTCCTATCATCGGTGTTATATCCTATCATCTGTGTTATATCCTATCATCGATGTTATATCCTATCATCGATGTTATGTCCTATCATCGGTGTTATATCCTATCATCTGTGTTATGTCCTATCATCTGTGTTATGTCCTATCATCGGTGTTACGTCCTATCATCGATATTATGTCCTATCATCGATGTTATATCCTATCATCGATGTTATGTCCTATCATCGATGTTATGTCCTATCGTCGATGTCATATCCTATCATCGGTGTTATGTCCTATCATCGGTGTTATGTCCTATCATCGGTGTTATATCCTATCATCCTTGTTATGTCCTATCATCGGTGTTATGTCCTATCATCGATGTTATATCCTATCATCGATGTTATGTCCTATCATCGGTGTTATGTCCTATCATCGGTGTTATATCCTATCATCAATGTTATGTCCTATCATCTGTGTTATATCCTTTCATCTGTGTTATGTCTTATCACCGGTGTTATATCCTATCATCGATGTTATATCCTATCATCGGTGTTATATCCTATCATCGGTGTTATATCCTATCATCGATGTTATATCCTATCATCGATGTTATGTCCTATCATCGGTGTTATATCCTATCATCTGTGTTATGTCCTATCATCGGTGTTATGTCCTATCATCGGTGTTATGTCCTATCATCGATGTTATGTCCTATCATCGATGTTATGTCCTATCATCTGTGTTATGTCCTATCATCGGTGTTATGTCTTATCATCGATGTTATGTCCTATCATCGGTGTTATATCCTATCATCGGTGTTATATCCTATCATCGATGTTATATCCTATCATCGGTGTTATATCCTCTCATCGGTGTTATGTCCTATCATCGATGTTATATCCTATCATCGATGTTATATCCTATCATCGGTGTTATATCCTATCATCGATGTTATGTCCTATCATCTGTGTTATATCCTATCATCGGTGTTATATCCTATCATCGATGTTATGTCCTATCATCGGTGTTATATCCTATCATCTGTGTTATATCCTATCATCGATGTTATATCCTATCATCGATGTTATGTCCTATCATCGGTGTTATATCCTATCATCTGTGTTATGTCCTATCATCTGTGTTATGTCCTATCATCGGTGTTACGTCCTATCATCGATATTATGTCCTATCATCGATGTTATATCCTATCATCGATGTTATGTCCTATCATCGATGTTATGTCCTATCGTCGATGTCATATCCTATCATCGGTGTTATGTCCTATCATCGGTGTTATGTCCTATCATCGGTGTTATATCCTATCATCCTTGTTATGTCCTATCATCGGTGTTATGTCCTATCATCGATGTTATATCCTATCATCGATGTTATGTCCTATCATCGGTGTTATGTCCTATCATCGGTGTTATATCCTATCATCAATGTTATGTCCTATCATCTGTGTTATATCCTATCATCTGTGTTATGTCTTATCACCGGTGTTATATCCTATCATCGGTGTTATATCCTATCATCGGTGTTATATCCTATCATCGATGTTATATCCTATCATCGATGTTATGTCCTATCATCGGTGTTATATCCTATCATCTGTGTTATGTCCTATCATCGGTGTTATGTCCTATCATCGGTGTTATGTCCTATCATCGATGTTATGTCCTATCATCGATGTTATGTCCTATCATCTGTGTTATGTCCTATCATCTGTGTTATGTCCTATCATCGATGTTATGTCCTATCATCGATGCTATATCCTATCATCGATGTTATGTCCTATCATCGATGTTATATCCTATCATCGATGTTATGTCCTATCATCGATGTTATGTCCTATCGTCGATGTCATATCCTATCATCGGTGTTATGTCCTATCATCGGTGTTATGTCCTATCATCGGTGTTATATCCTATCATCCTTGTTATGTCCTATCATCGGTGTTATGTCCTATCATCGATGTTATAGCCTATCATCGATGTTATGTCCTATCATCGGTGTTATGTCCTATCATCGGTGTTATATCCTATCATCGGTGTTATGTCCTATCATCGGTGTTATATCCTATCGTCGATGTTATATCCTATCATCGATGCTATGTCCTATCATCTGTGTTATGTCCTATCATCGGTGTTATGTCCTATCATCGGTGTTATATCCTATCATCGATGTTATATCCTATCATCGATGTTATGTCCTATCATCGGTGTTATATCCTATCATCGGTGTTATATCCTATCATCATTGTTATATCTTATCACCCGTGTTATATCCTATCATCGGTGTTATGTCCTATCATCGATGTTATATCCTATCATCGATGTTATGTCCTATCATCTGTGTTATATCCTATCATCTGTGTTATGTCTTATCATCGGTGTTATATCCTATCATCGGTGTTATATCCTATCATCGGTGTTATGTCCTATCATCGGTGTTATATCCTATCATCAATGTTATATCCTATCATCGATGCTATGTCCTATCATCTGTGTTATGTCCTATCATCGGTGTTATGTCCTATCATCGGTGTTATACCCTATCATCGGTGTTATGTCCTATCATCGGTGTTATGTCTTATCATCGATATTATGTCCTATCATCGGTGTTATATCCTATCATCGGTGTTATATCCTATCACCGATGTTATATCCTATCATCGGTGTTATATCCTCTCATCGGTGTTATGTCCTATCATCGATGTTATATCCTATCATCGATGTTATATCCTATCATCGGTGTTATATCCTATCATCGATGTTATGTCCTATCATCTGTGTTATATCCTATCATCGGTGTTATATCCTATCATCGATGTTATGTCCTATCATCGGTGTTATATCCTATCATCTGTGTTATATCCTATCATCGATGTTATATCCTATCATCGATGTTATGTCCTATCATCGGTGTTATATCCTATCATCTGTGTTATGTCCTATCATCTGTGTTATGTCCTATCATCGGTGTTACGTCCTATCATCGATATTATGTCCTATCATCGATGTTATATCCTATCATCGATGTTATGTCCTATCATCGATGTTATGTCCTATCGTCGATGTCATATCCTATCATCGGTGTTATGTCCTATCATCGGTGTTATGTCCTATCATCGGTGTTATATCCTATCATCCTTGTTATGTCCTATCATCGGTGTTATGTCCTATCATCGATGTTATATCCTATCATCGATGTTATGTCCTATCATCGGTGTTATGTCCTATCATCGGTGTTATATCCTATCATCAATGTTATGTCCTATCATCTGTGTTATATCCTTTCATCTGTGTTATGTCTTATCACCGGTGTTATATCCTATCATCGATGTTATATCCTATCATCGGTGTTATATCCTATCATCGGTGTTATATCCTATCATCGATGTTATATCCTATCATCGATGTTATGTCCTATCATCGGTGTTATATCCTATCATCTGTGTTATGTCCTATCATCGGTGTTATGTCCTATCATCGGTGTTATGTCCTATCATCGATGTTATGTCCTATCATCGATGTTATGTCCTATCATCTGTGTTATGTCCTATCATCTGTGTTATGTCCTATCATCGATGTTATGTCCTATCATCGATGCTATATCCTATCATCGATGTTATGTCCTATCATCGATGTTATATCCTATCATCGATGTTATGTCCTATCATCGATGTTATGTCCTATCGTCGATGTCATATCCTATCATCGGTGTTATGTCCTATCATCGGTGTTATGTCCTATCATCGGTGTTATATCCTATCATCCTTGTTATGTCCTATCATCGGTGTTATGTCCTATCATCGATGTTATAGCCTATCATCGATGTTATGTCCTATCATCGGTGTTATGTCCTATCATCGGTGTTATATCCTATCATCGGTGTTATGTCCTATCATCGGTGTTATATCCTATCGTCGATGTTATATCCTATCATCGATGCTATGTCCTATCATCTGTGTTATGTCCTATCATCGGTGTTATGTCCTATCATCGATGTTATATCCTATCATCGATGTTATGTCCTATCATCGATGTTATGTCCTATCATCGATGTTATGTCCTATCATCTGTGTTATGTCCTATCATCGATGTTATGTCCTATCATCGATGCTATATCCTATCATCGATGTTATGTCCTATCATCGATGTTATATCCTATCATCGATGTTATGTCCTATCATCTGTGTTATATCCTATCATCTGTGTTATGTCATATCATCGGTGTTATATCCTATCATCGGTGTTATATCCTATCATCGGTGTTATGTCCTATCATCGGTGTTATATCCTATCATCAATGTTATATCCTATCATCGATGCTATGTCCTATCATCTGTGTTATGTCCTATCATCGGTGTTATGTCCTATCATCGGTGTTATACCCTATCATCGGTGTTATGTCCTATCATCGGTGTTATGTCTTATCATCGATGTTATGTCCTATCATCGGTGTTATATCCTATCATCGGTGTTATATCCTATCATCGATGTTATATCCTATCATCGGTGTTATATTCTCTCATCGGTGTTATGTCCTATCATCGATGTTATATCCTATCATCGATGTTATATCCTATCATCGGTGTTATATCCTATCATCGATGTTATGTCCTATCATCTGTGTTATATCCTATCATCGGTGTTATATCCTATCATCGATGTTATGTCCTATCATCGGTGTTATATCCTATCATCTGTGTTATGTCTTATCATCGGTGTTATATCCTATCATCGGTGTTATATCCTATCATCGGTGTTATGTCCTATCATCGGTGTTATATCCTATCATCAATGTTATATCCTATCATCGATGCTATGTCCTATCATCTGTGTTATGTCCTATCATCGGTGTTATGTCCTATCATCGGTGTTATACCCTATCATCGGTGTTATGTCCTATCATCGGTGTTATGTCCTATCATCGATGTTATATCCTATCATCGATGTTATATCCTATCATCGGTGTTATATCCTATCATCGATGTTATGTCCTATCATCTGTGTTATATCCTATCATCGGTTTTATATCCTATCATCGATGTTATGTCCTATCATCGGTGTTATATCCTATCATCTGTGTTATGTCCTATCATCGATGTTATGTCCTATCATCGATGCTATATCCTATCATCGATGTTATGTCCTATCATCGATGTTATATCCTATCATCGATGTTATGTCCTATCGTCGATGTCATATCCTATCATCGGTGTTATGTCCTATCATCGGTGTTATGTCCTATCATCGGTGTTATATCCTATCATCCTTGTTATGTCCTATCATCGGTGTTATGTCCTATCATCGATGTTATAGCCTATCATCGATGTTATGTCCTATCATCGGTGTTATGTCCTATCATCGGTGTTATATCCTATCATCGGTGTTATGTCCTATCATCGGTGTTATATCCTATCGTCGATGTTATATCCTATCATCGATGCTATGTCCTATCATCTGTGTTATGTCCTATCATCGGTGTTATGTCCTATCATCGGTGTTATATCCTATCATCAATGTTATATCCTATCATCGATGTTATGTCCTATCATCGGTGTTATATCCTATCATCGGTGTTATATCCTATCATCATTGTTATATCTTATCACCCGTGTTATATCCTATCATCGGTGTTATGTCCTATCATCGATGTTATATCCTATCATCGATGTTATGTCCTATCATCTGTGTTATATCCTATCATCTGTGTTATGTCTTATCATCGGTGTTATATCCTATCATCGGTGTTATATCCTATCATCGGTGTTATGTCCTATCATCGGTGTTATATCCTATCATCAATGTTATATCCTATCATCGATGCTATGTCCTATCATCTGTGTTATGTCCTATCATCGGTGTTATGTCCTATCATCGGTGTTATACCCTATCATCGGTGTTATGTCCTATCATCGGTGTTATGTCTTATCATCGATGTTATGTCCTATCATCGGTGTTATATCCTATCATCGGTGTTATATCCTATCATCGGTGTTATATCCTCTCATCGGTGTTATGTCCTATCATCGATGTTATATCCTATCATCGGTGTTATATCCTATCATCGATGTTATGTCCTATCATCTTTGTTATATCCTATCATCGGTGTTATATCCTATCATCGATGTTATGTCCTATCATCGGTGTTATATCCTATCATCTGTGTTATATCCTATCATCGATGTTATATCCTATCATCGATGTTATGTCCTATCATCGGTGTTATATCCTATCATCTGTGTTATGTCCTATCATCTGTGTTATGTCCTATCATCGGTGTTATGTCCTATCATCGATATTATGTCCTATCATCGATGTTATATCCTATCATCGATGTTATGTCCTATCATCGATGTTATGTCCTATCGTCGATGTCATATCCTATCATCGGTGTTATGTCCTATCATCGATGTTATGTCCTATCATCGGTGTTATATCTTATCGGTGTTATATCCTATCATCGGTGTTATATCCTATCATCTGTGTTATGTCCTATCATCTGTGTTATGTCCTATCATCGGTGTTATATCCTATCATCGGTGTTATATCCTATCATCGGTGTTAAATCCTATCATCAATGTTATGTCCTATCATCGGTGTTATATCCTATCATTGATGCTATGTCCTATCATCGGTGTTATATCCTATCATCAATGTTATATCCTATCATCGATGTTATGTCCTATCATCGGTGTTATATCCTATCATCTGTGTTATGTCCTATCATCTGTGTTATGTCCTATCATCGGTGTTATGTCCTATCATCGATATTATGTCCTATCATCGATGTTATATCCTATCATCGATGTTATGTCCTATCATCGATGTTATGTCCTATCGTCGATGTCATATCCTATCATCGGTGTTATGTCCTATCATCGATGTTATGTCCTATCATCGGTGTTATATCTTATCGGTGTTATATCCTATCATCGGTGTTATATCCTATCATCTGTGTTATGTCCTATCATCTGTGTTATGTCCTATCATCGGTGTTATATCCTATCATCGGTGTTATATCCTATCATCGGTGTTATATCCTATCATCAATGTTATGTCCTATCATCGGTGTTATATCCTATCATCGATGCTATGTCCTATCATCTGTGTTATGTCCTATCATCGGTGTTATGTCCTATCACCGGTGTTATATCCTATCATCGGTGTTATATCCTATCATCGGTGTTATATCCTATCATCGGTGTTACGTCCTATCATCGGTGTTATATCCTATCATCGATGTTATATCCTATCATCGGTGTTATATCCTATCATCGATGTTATATCCTATTATCGATGTTATATCCTATCATCTGTGTTATGTCCTATCATCGTTGTTGTGTCCTATCATCGGTGTTATTTCCTATCATCGGTGTTATATCCTATCATCGATGTTATGTCCTATCATCGGTGTTATATCCTATCATCGGTGTTATATCCTATCATCGGTGTTATGTCCTATCATCGATGTTATATCCTATTATCGATGTTATATCCTATCATCGGTGTTATAACCTATCATCGATGTTATGGCCTATCATCGGTGTTATATCCTATCATCTGTGTTATGTCCTATCATCGGTGTTATGTCCTATCATCTGTGTTATATCCTATCATCGATGTTATATCCTATCATCGGTGTTATGTCCTATCATTGGTGTTATATCCTATCATCTGTGTTATGTCCAATCATCTGTGTTATGTCCTATCATCGGTGTTATGTCCTATCATCGGTGTTATGTCCTATCGTCGATGTCATATCCTATTATCGGTGTTATGTCCTATCATTGGTGTTATGTCCTATCATCGGTGTTATATCCTATCATCCTTGTTATGTCCTATCATCGGTGTTATGTCCTATCATCGATGTTATATCCTATCATCGATGTTATGTCCTATCATCGTTTTTATGTCCTATCATCGGTGTTATATCCTATCATCGGTGTTATGTCCTATCATCGGTGTTATATCCTATCATCGATGTTATATCCTATCATCGATGCTATGTCCTATCATCTGTGTTATGTCCTATCATCGGTGTTATGTCTTATCATCGGTGTTATATCCTATCATCGGTGTTATATCCTATCATCGATGTTATGTCCTATCATCGGTGTTATATCCTATCATCGATGTTATGTCCTATCATCGATGTTATGTCCTATCATCTGTGTTATGTCCTATCATCTGTGTTATGTCCTATCATCGATGTTATGTCCTATCATCGATGCTATATCCTATCATCGATGTTATGTCCTATCATCGATGTTATATCCTATCATCGATGTTATGTCCTATCATCGATGTTATGTCCTATCATCTGTGTTATGTCCTATCATCGATGTTATGTCCTATCATCGATGCTATATCCTATCATCGATGTTATGTCCTATCATCGATGTTATATCCTATCATCGATGTTATGTCCTATCATCTGTGTTATATCCTATCATCTGTGTTATGTCTTATCATCGGTGTTATATCCTATCATCGGTGTTATATCCTATCATCGGTGTTATGTCCTATCATCGGTGTTATATCCTATCATCAATGTTATATCCTATCATCGATGCTATGTCCTATCATCTGTGTTATGTCCTATCATCGGTGTTATGTCCTATCATCGGTGTTATACCCTATCATCGGTGTTATGTCCTATCATCGGTGTTATGTCTTATCATCGATGTTATGTCCTATCATCGGTGTTATATCCTATCATCGGTGTTATATCCTATCATCGATGTTATATCCTATCATCGGTGTTATATCCTCTCATCGGTGTTATGTCCTATCATCGATGTTATATCCTATCATCGATGTTATATCCTATCATCGGTGTTATATCCTATCATCGATGTTATGTCCTATCATCTGTGTTATATCCTATCATCGGTGTTATATCCTATCATCGATGTTATGTCCTATCATCGGTGTTATATCCTATCATCGTTGTTATATCCTATCATCGATGTTATATCCTATCATCGATGTTATGTCCTATCATCGGTGTTATATCCTATCATCGGTGTTATGTCCTATCATCGGTGTTATGTCCTATCATCGATGTTATGTCCTATCATCTGTGTTATGTCCTATCATCTGTGTTATGTCCTATCATCGATGTTATGTCCTATCATCGATGCTATATCCTATCATCGATGTTATGTCCTATCATCGATGTTATATCCTATCATCGATGTTATGTCCTATCATCGATGTTATGTCCTATCGTCGATGTCATATCCTATCATCGGTGTTATGTCCTATCATCGGTGTTATGTCCTATCATCGGTGTTATATCCTATCATCCTTGTTATGTCCTATCATCGGTGTTATGTCCTATCATCGATGTTATAGCCTATCATCGATGTTATGTCCTATCATCGGTGTTATGTCCTATCATCGGTGTTATATCCTATCATCGGTGTTATGTCCTATCATCGGTGTTATATCCTATCATCGATGTTATATCCTATCATCGATGCTATGTCCTATCATCTGTGTTATGTCCTATCATCGGTGTTATATCCTATCATCTGTGTTATATCCTATCATCGGTGTTATATCCTATCATCGATGTTATGTCCTATCATCGGTGTTATATCCTATCATCTGTGTTATATCCTATCATCGATGTTATATCCTATCATCGATGTTATGTCCTATCATCGGTGTTATATCCTATCATCTGTGTTATGTCCTATCATCTGTGTTATGTCCTATCATCGGTGTTACGTCCTATCATCGATATTATGTCCTATCATCGATGTTATATCCTATCATCGATGTTATGTCCTATCATCGATGTTATGTCCTATCGTCGATGTCATATCCTATCATCGGTGTTATGTCCTATCATCGGTGTTATGTCCTATCATCGGTGTTATATCCTATCATCCTTGTTATGTCCTATCATCGGTGTTATGTCCTATCATCGATGTTATATCCTATCATCGATGTTATGTCCTATCATCGGTGTTATGTCCTATCATCGGTGTTATATCCTATCATCAATGTTATGTCCTATCATCTGTGTTATATCCTATCATCTGTGTTATGTCTTATCACCCGTGTTATATCCTATCATCGATGTTATATCCTATCATCGATGTTATATCCTATCATCGGTGTTATATCCTATCATCGATGTTATATCCTATCATCGATGTTATGTCCTATCATCGGTGTTATATCCTATCATCTGTGTTATGTCCTATCATCGGTGTTATGTCCTATCATCGGTGTTATGTCCTATCATCGATGTTATGTCCTATCATCGATGTTATGTCCTATCATCTGTGTTATGTCCTATCATCTGTGTTATGTCCTATCATCGATGTTATGTCCTATCATCGATGCTATATCCTATCATCGATGTTATATCCTATCATCGATGTTATGTCCTATCATCGATGTTATGTCCTATCGTCGATGTCATATCCTATCATCGGTGTTATGTCCTATCATCGGTGTTATGTCCTATCATCGGTGTTATATCCTATCATCCTTGTTATGTCCTATCATCGGTGTTATGTCCTATCATCGATGTTATAGCCTATCATCGATGTTATGTCCTATCATCGGTGTTATGTCCTATCATCGGTGTTATATCCTATCATCGGTGTTATGTCCTATCATCGGTGTTATATCCTATCGTCGATGTTATATCCTATCATCGATGCTATGTCCTATCATCTGTGTTATGTCCTATCATCGGTGTTATGTCCTATCATCGGTGTTATATCCTATCATCGATGTTATATCCTATCATCGATGTTATGTCCTATCATCGGTGTTATATCCTATCATCGGTGTTATATCCTATCATCATTGTTATATCTTATCACCCGTGTTATATCCTATCATCGGTGTTATGTCCTATCATCGATGTTATATCCTATCATCGATGTTATGTCCTATCATCTGTGTTATATCCTATCATCTGTGTTATGTCTTATCATCGGTGTTATATCCTATCATCGGTGTTATATCCTATCATCGGTGTTATGTCCTATCATCGGTGTTATATCCTATCATCAATGTTATATCCTATCATCGATGCTATGTCCTATCATCTGTGTTATGTCCTATCATCGGTGTTATGTCCTATCATCGGTGTTATACCCTATCATCGGTGTTATGTCCTATCATCGATGTTATGTCCTATCATCGATGTTATGTCCTATCATCTGTGTTATGTCCTATCATCTGTGTTATGTCCTATCATCGATGTTATGTCCTATCATCGATGCTATATCCTATCATCGATGTTATGTCCTATCATCGATGTTATATCCTATCATCGATGTTATGTCCTATCATCGATGTTATGTCCTATCGTCGATGTCATATCCTATCATCGGTGTTATGTCCTATCATCGGTGTTATGTCCTATCATCGGTGTTATATCCTATCATCCTTGTTATGTCCTATCATCGGTGTTATGTCCTATCATCGATGTTATAGCCTATCATCGATGTTATGTCCTATCATCGGTGTTATGTCCTATCATCGGTGTTATATCCTATCATCGGTGTTATGTCCTATCATCGGTGTTATATCCTATCGTCGATGTTATATCCTATCATCGATGCTATGTCCTATCATCTGTGTTATGTCCTATCATCGGTGTTATGTCCTATCATCGGTGTTATATCCTATCATCGATGTTATATCCTATCATCGATGTTATGTCCTATCATCGGTGTTATATCCTATCATCGGTGTTATATCCTATCATCATTGTTATATCTTATCACCCGTGTTATATCCTATCATCGGTGTTATGTCCTATCATCGATGTTATATCCTATCATCGATGTTATGTCCTATCATCTGTGTTATATCCTATCATCTGTGTTATGTCTTATCATCGATGTTATGTCCTATCATCGGCGTTATATCCTATCATCGGTGTTATATCCTATCATCGATGTTATATCCTCTCATCGGTGTTATGTCCTATCATCGATGTTATATCCTATCATCGATGTTATATCCTATCATCGATGTTATGTCCTATCATCTGTGTTATATCCTATCATCGGTGTTATATCCTATCATCGATGTTATGTCCTATCATCGGTGTTATATCCTATCATCTGTGTTATATCCTATCATCGATGTTATATCCTATCATCGATGTTATGTCCTATCATCGGTGTTATATCCTATCATCTGTGTTATGTCCTATCATCTGTGTTATGTCCTATCATCGGTGTTACGTCCTATCATCGATATTATGTCCTATCATCGATGTTATATCCTATCATCGATGTTATGTCCTATCATCGATGTTATGTCCTATCGTCGATGTCATATCCTATCATCGGTGTTATGTCCTATCATCGGTGTTATGTCCTATCATCGGTGTTATATCCTATCATCCTTGTTATGTCCTATCATCGGTGTTATGTCCTATCATCGATGTTATATCCTATCATCGATGTTATGTCCTATCATCGGTGTTATGTCCTATCATCGGTGTTATATCCTATCATCAATGTTATGTCCTATCATCTGTGTTATATCCTATCATCTGTGTTATGTCTTATCACCGGTGTTATATCCTATCATCGATGTTATATCCTATCATCGGTGTTATATCCTATCATCGGTGTTATATCCTATCATCGATGTTATATCCTATCATCGATGTTATGTCCTATCATCGGTGTTATATCCTATCATCTGTGTTATGTCCTATCATCGGTGTTATGTCCTATCATCGGTGTTATGTCCTATCATCGATGTTATGTCCTATCATCGATGTTATGTCCTATCATCTGTGTTATGTCCTATCATCTGTGTTATGTCCTATCATCGATGCTATATCCTATCATCGATGTTATGTCCTATCTCGATGTTATATCCTATCATCGATGTTATGTCCTATCATCGATGTTATGTCCTATCGTCGATGTCATATCCTATCATCGGTGTTATGTCCTATCATCGGTGTTATGTCCTATCATCGGTGTTATATCCTATCATCCTTGTTATGTCCTATCATCGGTGTTATGTCCTATCATCGATGTTATAGCCTATCATCGATGTTATGTCCTATCATCGGTGTTATGTCCTATCATCGGTGTTATATCCTATCATCGGTGTTATGTCCTATCATCGGTGTTATATCCTATCGTCGATGTTATATCCTATCATCGATGCTATGTCCTATCATCTGTGTTATGTCCTATCATCGGTGTTATGTCCTATCATCGGTGTTATATCCTATCATCGATGTTATATCCTATCATCGATGTTATGTCCTATCATCGGTGTTATATCCTATCATCGGTGTTATATCCTATCATCATTGTTATATCTTATCACCCGTGTTATATCCTATCATCGGTGTTATGTCCTATCATCGATGTTATATCCTATCATCGATGTTATGTCCTATCATCTGTGTTATATCCTATCATCTGTGTTATGTCTTATCATCGGTGTTATATCCTATCATCGGTGTTATATCCTATCATCGGTGTTATGTCCTATCATCGGTGTTATATCCTATCATCAATGTTATATCCTATCATCGATGCTATGTCCTATCATCTGTGTTATGTCCTATCATCGGTGTTATGTCCTATCATCGGTGTTATACCCTATCATCGGTGTTATGTCCTATCATCGGTGTTATGTCTTATCATCGATGTTATGTCCTATCATCGGTGTTATATCCTATCATCGATGTTATATCCTATCATCGGTGTTATATCCTCTCATCGGTGTTATGTCCTATCATCGATGTTATATCCTATCATCGATGTTATATCCTATCATCGGTGTTATATCCTATCATCGATGTTATGTCCTATCATCTGTGTTATATCCTATCATCGGTGTTATATCCTATCATCGATGTTATGTCCTATCATCGGTGTTATATCCTATCATCTGTGTTATATCCTATCATCGATGTTATATACTATCATCGATGTTATGTCCTATCATCGGTGTTATATCCTATCATCTGTGTTATGTCCTATCATCTGTGTTATGTCCTATCATCGGTGTTACGTCCTATCATCGATATTATGTCCTATCATCGATGTTATATCCTATCATCGATGTTATGTCATATCATCGATGTTATGTCCTATCGTCGATGTCATATCCTATCATCGGTGTTATGTCCTATCATCGGTGTTATGTCCTATCATCGGTGTTATATCCTATCATCCTTGTTATGTCCTATCATCGGTGTTATGTCCTATCATCGATGTTATATCCTATCATCGATGTTATGTCCTATCATCGGTGTTATGTCCTATCATCGGTGTTATATCCTATCATCAATGTTATGTCCTATCATCTGTGTTATATCCTATCATCTGTGTTATGTCTTATCATCGGTGTTATATCCTATCATCGATGTTATATCCTATCATCGATGTTATGTCCTATCATCGGTGTTATATCCTATCATCGGTGTTATATCCTATCATCATTGTTATATCTTATCACCCGTGTTATATCCTATCATCGGTGTTATGTCCTATCATCGATGTTATATCCTATCATCGATGTTATATCCTATCATCGATGTTATGTCCTATCATCGGTGTTATATCCTATCATCGGTGTTATGTCCTATCATCGGTGTTATATCCTATCATCGGTGTTATATCCTATCATCGATGTTATATCCTGTCATCGATGCTATGTCCTATCATCGGTGTTATATCCTATCATCGATGTTATGTCCTATCATCGGTGTTATATCCTATCATCGATGTTATATCCTATCATCAATGTTATGTCCTATCATCGGTGTTATGTCCTATCATCGGTGTTATGTCCTATCATCGATGTTATGTCCTATCATCGGTGTTATATCCTATCATCGATGTTATATCCTATCATCGATGTTATGTCCTATCATCGGTGTTATATCCTATCATCGGTGTTATATCCTATCATCATTGTTATATCTTATCACCCGTGTTATATCCTATCATCGGTGTTATGTCCTATCATCGATGTTATATCCTATCATCGATGTTATGTCCTATCATCTGTGTTATATCCTATCATCTGTGTTATGTCTTATCATCGATGTTATGTCCTATCATCGGCGTTATATCCTATCATCGGTGTTATATCCTATCATCGATGTTATATCCTCTCATCGGTGTTATGTCCTATCATCGATGTTATATCCTATCATCGATGTTATATCCTATCATCGATGTTATGTCCTATCATCTGTGTTATATCCTATCATCGGTGTTATATCCTATCATCGATGTTATGTCCTATCATCGGTGTTATATCCTATCATCTGTGTTATATCCTATCATCGATGTTATATCCTATCATCGATGTTATGTCCTATCATCGGTGTTATATCCTATCATCTGTGTTATGTCCTATCATCTGTGTTATGTCCTATCATCGGTGTTACGTCCTATCATCGATATTATGTCCTATCATCGATGTTATATCCTATCATCGATGTTATGTCCTATCATCGATGTTATGTCCTATCGTCGATGTCATATCCTATCATCGGTGTTATGTCCTATCATCGGTGTTATGTCCTATCATCGGTGTTATATCCTATCATCCTTGTTATGTCCTATCATCGGTGTTATGTCCTATCATCGATGTTATATCCTATCATCGATGTTATGTCCTATCATCGGTGTTATGTCCTATCATCGGTGTTATATCCTATCATCAATGTTATGTCCTATCATCTGTGTTATATCCTATCATCTGTGTTATGTCTTATCACCGGTGTTATATCCTATCATCGATGTTATATCCTATCATCGGTGTTATATCCTATCATCGGTGTTATATCCTATCATCGATGTTATATCCTATCATCGATGTTATGTCCTATCATCGGTGTTATATCCTATCATCTGTGTTATGTCCTATCATCGGTGTTATGTCCTATCATCGGTGTTATGTCCTATCATCGATGTTATGTCCTATCATCGATGTTATGTCCTATCATCTGTGTTATGTCCTATCATCTGTGTTATGTCCTATCATCGATGCTATATCCTATCATCGATGTTATGTCCTATCTCGATGTTATATCCTATCATCGATGTTATGTCCTATCATCGATGTTATGTCCTATCGTCGATGTCATATCCTATCATCGGTGTTATGTCCTATCATCGGTGTTATGTCCTATCATCGGTGTTATATCCTATCATCCTTGTTATGTCCTATCATCGGTGTTATGTCCTATCATCGATGTTATAGCCTATCATCGATGTTATGTCCTATCATCGGTGTTATGTCCTATCATCGGTGTTATATCCTATCATCGGTGTTATGTCCTATCATCGGTGTTATATCCTATCGTCGATGTTATATCCTATCATCGATGCTATGTCCTATCATCTGTGTTATGTCCTATCATCGGTGTTATGTCCTATCATCGGTGTTATATCCTATCATCGATGTTATATCCTATCATCGATGTTATGTCCTATCATCGGTGTTATATCCTATCATCGGTGTTATATCCTATCATCATTGTTATATCTTATCACCCGTGTTATATCCTATCATCGGTGTTATGTCCTATCATCGATGTTATATCCTATCATCGATGTTATGTCCTATCATCTGTGTTATATCCTATCATCTGTGTTATGTCTTATCATCGGTGTTATATCCTATCATCGGTGTTATATCCTATCATCGGTGTTATGTCCTATCATCGGTGTTATATCCTATCATCAATGTTATATCCTATCATCGATGCTATGTCCTATCATCTGTGTTATGTCCTATCATCGGTGTTATGTCCTATCATCGGTGTTATACCCTATCATCGGTGTTATGTCCTATCATCGGTGTTATGTCTTATCATCGATGTTATGTCCTATCATCGGTGTTATATCCTATCATCGATGTTATATCCTATCATCGGTGTTATATCCTCTCATCGGTGTTATGTCCTATCATCGATGTTATATCCTATCATCGATGTTATATCCTATCATCGGTGTTATATCCTATCATCGATGTTATGTCCTATCATCTGTGTTATATCCTATCATCGGTGTTATATCCTATCATCGATGTTATGTCCTATCATCGGTGTTATATCCTATCATCTGTGTTATATCCTATCATCGATGTTATATACTATCATCGATGTTATGTCCTATCATCGGTGTTATATCCTATCATCTGTGTTATGTCCTATCATCTGTGTTATGTCCTATCATCGGTGTTACGTCCTATCATCGATATTATGTCCTATCATCGATGTTATATCCTATCATCGATGTTATGTCATATCATCGATGTTATGTCCTATCGTCGATGTCATATCCTATCATCGGTGTTATGTCCTATCATCGGTGTTATGTCCTATCATCGGTGTTATATCCTATCATCCTTGTTATGTCCTATCATCGGTGTTATGTCCTATCATCGATGTTATATCCTATCATCGATGTTATGTCCTATCATCGGTGTTATGTCCTATCATCGGTGTTATATCCTATCATCAATGTTATGTCCTATCATCTGTGTTATATCCTATCATCTGTGTTATGTCTTATCATCGGTGTTATATCCTATCATCGATGTTATATCCTATCATCGATGTTATGTCCTATCATCGGTGTTATATCCTATCATCGGTGTTATATCCTATCATCATTGTTATATCTTATCACCCGTGTTATATCCTATCATCGGTGTTATGTCCTATCATCGATGTTATATCCTATCATCGATGTTATATCCTATCATCGATGTTATGTCCTATCATCGGTGTTATATCCTATCATCGGTGTTATGTCCTATCATCGGTGTTATATCCTATCATCGGTGTTATATCCTATCATCGATGTTATATCCTGTCATCGATGCTATGTCCTATCATCGGTGTTATATCCTATCATCGATGTTATGTCCTATCATCGGTGTTATATCCTATCATCGATGTTATATCCTATCATCAATGTTATGTCCTATCATCGGTGTTATGTCCTATCATCGGTGTTATATCCTATCATCGATGTTATGTCCTATCATCGGTGTTATATCCTATCATCGATGTTATATCCTATCATCGGTGTTATATCCTATCATCGGTGTTATGTCCTATCATCGATGTTATATCCTATCATCGATGTTATGTCCTATCATCGGTGTTATATCCTATCATCGATGTTATATCCTATCATCGATGTTATGTCCTATCATCGGTGTTATATCCTATCATCGATGTTATGTCCTATCATCGGTGTTATATCCTATCATCGATGTTATATCCTATCATCGGTGTTATGTCCTATCATCGGTGTTATGTCCTATCATCGGTGTTATATCCTATCATCGGTGTTATATCCTATCATCGATGTTATGTCCTATCATCGGTGTTATATCCTATCATCGGTGTTATATCCTATCATCGGTGTTATATCCTATCATCTGTGTTATGTCCTATCATCGATGTTAAGTCCTATCATCGGTGTTATGTCCTATCATCTGTGTTATATCCTATCATCGGTGTTATGTCCTATCATCGATGTTATGTCCTATCATCGGTGTTATATCTTATCGGTGTTATATCCTATCATCGGTGTTATATCCTATCATCTGTGTTATGTCCTATCATCTGTGTTATGTCCTATCATCGATGTTATATCCTATCATCGGTGTTATGTCCTATCATCGGTGTTATATCCTATCATCGATGTTATATCCTATCATCGATGTTATGTCCTATCATCGGTGTTATATCCTATCATCGATGTTATGTCCTATCATCGGTGTTATATCCTATCATCGATGTTATATCCTATCATCGGTGTTATGTCCTATCATCGGTGTTATGTCCTATCATCGGTGTTATATCCTATCATCGGTGTTATATCCTATCATCGATGTTATGTCCTATCATCGGTGTTATATCCTATCACCGGTGTTATATCCTATCATCGGTGTTATATCCTATCATCTGTGTTATGTCCTATCATCGATGTTATGTCCTATCATCGGTGTTATGTCCTATCATCTGTGTTATATCCTATCATCGGTGTTATGTCCTATCATCGATGTTATGTCCTATCATCGGTGTTATATCTTATCGGTGTTATATCCTATCATCGGTGTTATATCCTATCATCTGTGTTATGTCCTATCATCTGTGTTATGTCCTATCATCGGTGTTATATCCTATCATCGGTGTTATATCCTATCATCGGTGTTATATCCTATCATCAATGTTATGTCCTATCATCGGTGTTATATCCTATCATCGATGCTATGTCCTATCATCTGTGTTATGTCCTATCATCGGTGTTATGTCCTATCACCGGTGTTATATCCTATCATCGGTGTTATATCCTATCATCGGTGTTATATCCTATCATCGGTGTTACGTCCTATCATCGGTGTTATATCCTATCATCGATGTTATGTCCTATCATCGGTGTTATATCCTATCATCGATGTTATATTCTATTATCGATGTTATATCCTATCATCTGTGTTATGTCCTATCATCGTTGTTGTGTCCTATCATCGGTGTTATATCCTATCATCGGTGTTATATCCTATCATCGATGTTATGTCCTATCATCGGTGTTATATCCTATCATCGGTGTTATATCCTATCATCGGTGTTATGTCCTATCATCGATGTTATATCCTATCATCGATGTTATATCCTATCATCGGTGTTATATCCTATCATCGATGTTATGTCCTATCATCGGTGTTATATCCTATCATCTGTGTTATGTCCTATCATCGATGTTATGTCCTAACATCGGTGTTATGTCCTATCATCTGTGTTATATCCTATCATTGATGTTATATCCTATCATCGGTGTTATGTCCTATCATTGGTGTTATATCCTATCATCTGTGTTATGTCCAATCATCTGTGTTATGTCCTATCATCGGTGTTATGTCCTATCATCGGTGTTATGTCCTATCGTCGATGTCATATCCTATCATCGGTGTTATGTCCTATCATTGGTGTTATGTCCTATCATCGGTGTTATATCCTATCATCCTTGTTATGTCCTATCATCGGTGTTATGTCCTATCATCGATGTTATATCCTATCATCGATGTTATGTCCTATCATCGGTGTTATGTCCTATCATCGGTGTTATATCCTATCTTCGGTGTTATGTCCTATCATCGGTGTTATATCCTATCATCGATGTTATATCCTATCATCGATGCTATGTCCTATCATCTGTGTTATGTCCTATCATCGGTGTTATGTCCTATCATCGGTGTTATATCCTATCATCGGTGTTATATCCTATCATCGATGTTATGTCCTATCATCGGTGTTATATCCTATCATCGGTGTTATATCCTATCATCTGTGTTATATCCTATCATCGATGTTATAGCCTATCATCGATGTTATGTCCTATCATCTGTGTTATGTCCTATCATCGATGTTATAGCCTATCATCGATGTTATGTCCTATCATCGGTGTTATGTCCTATCATCGGTGTTATATCCTATCATCGGTGTTATGTCCTATCATCGGTGTTATATCCTATCGTCGATGTTATATCCTATCATCGATGCTATGTCCTATCATCTGTGTTATGTCCTATCATCGGTGTTATGTCCTATCATCGGTGTTATATCCTATCATCGATGTTATATCCTATCATCGATGTTATGTCCTATCATCGGTGTTATATCCTATCATCGGTGTTATATCCTATCATCATTGTTATATCTTATCACCCGTGTTATATCCTATCATCGGTGTTATGTCCTATCATCGATGTTATATCCTATCATCGATGTTATGTCCTATCATCTGTGTTATATCCTATCATCTGTGTTATGTCTTATCATCGGTGTTATATCCTATCATCGGTGTTATATCCTATCATCGGTGTTATGTCCTATCATCGGTGTTATATCCTATCATCAATGTTATATCCTATCATCGATGCTATGTCCTATCATCTGTGTTATGTCCTATCATCGGTGTTATGTCCTATCATCGGTGTTATACCCTATCATCGGTGTTATGTCCTATCATCGATGTTATGTCCTATCATCGATGTTATGTCCTATCATCTGTGTTATGTCCTATCATCTGTGTTATGTCCTATCATCGATGTTATGTCCTATCATCGATGCTATATCCTATCATCGATGTTATGTCCTATCATCGATGTTATATCCTATCATCGATGTTATGTCCTATCATCGATGTTATGTCCTATCGTCGATGTCATATCCTATCATCGGTGTTATGTCCTATCATCGGTGTTATGTCCTATCATCGGTGTTATATCCTATCATCCTTGTTATGTCCTATCATCGGTGTTATGTCCTATCATCGATGTTATAGCCTATCATCGATGTTATGTCCTATCATCGGTGTTATGTCCTATCATCGGTGTTATATCCTATCATCGGTGTTATGTCCTATCATCGGTGTTATATCCTATCGTCGATGTTATATCCTATCATCGATGCTATGTCCTATCATCTGTGTTATGTCCTATCATCGGTGTTATGTCCTATCATCGGTGTTATATCCTATCATCGATGTTATATCCTATCATCGATGTTATGTCCTATCATCGGTGTTATATCCTATCATCGGTGTTATATCCTATCATCATTGTTATATCTTATCACCCGTGTTATATCCTATCATCGGTGTTATGTCCTATCATCGATGTTATATCCTATCATCGATGTTATGTCCTATCATCTGTGTTATATCCTATCATCTGTGTTATGTCTTATCATCGATGTTATGTCCTATCATCGGTGTTATATCCTATCATCGGTGTTATATCCTATCATCGATGTTATATCCTCTCATCGGTGTTATGTCCTATCATCGATGTTATATCCTATCATCGATGTTATATCCTATCATCGGTGTTATATCCTATCATCGATGTTATGTCCTATCATCTGTGTTATATCCTATCATCGGTGTTATATCCTATCATCGATGTTATGTCCTATCATCGGTGTTATATCCTATCATCTGTGTTATATCCTATCATCGATGTTATATCCTATCATCGATGTTATGTCCTATCATCGGTGTTATATCCTATCATCTGTGTTATGTCCTATCATCTGTGTTATGTCCTATCATCGGTGTTACGTCCTATCATCGATATTATGTCCTATCATCGATGTTATATCCTATCATCGATGTTATGTCCTATCATCGATGTTATGTCCTATCGTCGATGTCATATCCTATCATCGGTGTTATGTCCTATCATCGGTGTTATATCCTATCATCCTTGTTATGTCCTATCATCGGTGTTATGTCCTATCATCGATGTTATATCCTATCATCGATGTTATGTCCTATCATCGGTGTTATGTCCTATCATCGGTGTTATATCCTATCATCAATGTTATGTCCTATCATCTGTGTTATATCCTATCATCTGTGTTATGTCTTATCACCGGTGTTATATCCTATCATCGATGTTATATCCTATCATCGGTGTTATATCCTATCATCGGTGTTATATCCTATCATCGATGTTATATCCTATCATCGATGTTATGTCCTATCATCGGTGTTATATCCTATCATCTGTGTTATGTCCTATCATCGGTGTTATGTCCTATCATCGGTGTTATGTCCTATCATCGATGTTATGTCCTATCATCGATGTTATGTCCTATCATCTGTGTTATGTCCTATCATCTGTGTTATGTCCTATCATCGATGCTATATCCTATCATCGATGTTATGTCCTATCTCGATGTTATATCCTATCATCGATGTTATGTCCTATCATCGATGTTATGTCCTATCGTCGATGTCATATCCTATCATCGGTGTTATGTCCTATCATCGGTGTTATGTCCTATCATCGGTGTTATATCCTATCATCCTTGTTATGTCCTATCATCGGTGTTATGTCCTATCATCGATGTTATAGCCTATCATCGATGTTATGTCCTATCATCGGTGTTATGTCCTATCATCGGTGTTATATCCTATCATCGGTGTTATGTCCTATCATCGGTGTTATATCCTATCGTCGATGTTATATCCTATCATCGATGCTATGTCCTATCATCTGTGTTATGTCCTATCATCGGTGTTATGTCCTATCATCGGTGTTATATCCTATCATCGATGTTATATCCTATCATCGATGTTATGTCCTATCATCGGTGTTATATCCTATCATCGGTGTTATATCCTATCATCATTGTTATATCTTATCACCCGTGTTATATCCTATCATCGGTGTTATGTCCTATCATCGATGTTATATCCTATCATCGATGTTATGTCCTATCATCTGTGTTATATCCTATCATCTGTGTTATGTCTTATCATCGGTGTTATATCCTATCATCGGTGTTATATCCTATCATCGGTGTTATGTCCTATCATCGGTGTTATATCCTATCATCAATGTTATATCCTATCATCGATGCTATGTCCTATCATCTGTGTTATGTCCTATCATCGGTGTTATGTCCTATCATCGGTGTTATACCCTATCATCGGTGTTATGTCCTATCATCGGTGTTATGTCTTATCATCGATGTTATGTCCTATCATCGGTGTTATATCCTATCATCGGTGTTATATCCTATCATCGATGTTATATCCTATCATCGGTGTTATATCCTCTCATCGGTGTTATGTCCTATCATCGATGTTATATCCTATCATCGATGTTATATCCTATCATCGGTGTTATATCCTATCATCGATGTTATGTCCTATCATCTGTGTTATATCCTATCATCGGTGTTATATCCTATCATCGATGTTATGTCCTATCATCGGTGTTATATCCTATCATCTGTGTTATATCCTATCATCGATGTTATATCCTATCATCGATGTTATGTCCTATCATCGGTGTTATATCCTATCATCTGTGTTATGTCCTATCATCTGTGTTATGTCCTATCATCGGTGTTACGTCCTATCATCGATATTATGTCCTATCATCGATGTTATATCCTATCATCGATGTTATGTCCTATCATCGATGTTATGTCCTATCGTCGATGTCATATCCTATCATCGGTGTTATGTCCTATCATCGGTGTTATGTCCTATCATCGGTGTTATATCCTATCATCCTTGTTATGTCCTATCATCGGTGTTATGTCCTATCATCGATGTTATATCCTATCATCGATGTTATGTCCTATCATCGGTGTTATGTCCTATCATCGGTGTTATATCCTATCATCAATGTTA
The DNA here is from genome assembly GCF_029633865.1 of Lampris incognitus. NCBI lineage: Eukaryota > Metazoa > Chordata > Actinopteri > Lampriformes > Lampridae > Lampris > Lampris incognitus. The sequence continues at coordinate 55,940,515 of NC_079218.1, read as the reverse complement.
TGTCCTATCATCTGTGTTATATCCTATCATCTGTGTTATGTCTTATCATCGGTGTTATATCCTATCATCGATGTTATATCCTATCATCGATGTTATGTCCTATCATCGGTGTTATATCCTATCATCGGTGTTATATCCTATCATCATTGTTATATCTTATCACCCGTGTTATATCCTATCATCGGTGTTATGTCCTATCATCGATGTTATATCCTATCATCGATGTTATATCCTATCATCGATGTTATGTCCTATCATCGGTGTTATATCCTATCATCGGTGTTATGTCCTATCATCGGTGTTATATCCTATCATCGGTGTTATATCCTATCATCGATGTTATATCCTGTCATCGATGCTATGTCCTATCATCGGTGTTATATCCTATCATCGATGTTATGTCCTATCATCGGTGTTATATCCTATCATCGATGTTATATCCTATCATCAATGTTATGTCCTATCATCGGTGTTATGTCCTATCATCGGTGTTATATCCTATCATCGATGTTATGTCCTATCATCGGTGTTATATCCTATCATCGATGTTATATCCTATCATCGGTGTTATATCCTATCATCGGTGTTATGTCCTATCATCGATGTTATATCCTATCATCGATGTTATGTCCTATCATCGGTGTTATATCCTATCATCGATGTTATATCCTATCATCGATGTTATGTCCTATCATCGGTGTTATATCCTATCATCGATGTTATGTCCTATCATCGGTGTTATATCCTATCATCGATGTTATATCCTATCATCGGTGTTATGTCCTATCATCGGTGTTATGTCCTATCATCGGTGTTATATCCTATCATCGGTGTTATATCCTATCATCGATGTTATGTCCTATCATCGGTGTTATATCCTATCATCGGTGTTATATCCTATCATCGGTGTTATATCCTATCATCTGTGTTATGTCCTATCATCGATGTTATGTCCTATCATCGGTGTTATGTCCTATCATCTGTGTTATATCCTATCATCGGTGTTATGACCTATCATCGATGTTATGTCCTATCATCGGTGTTATATCTTATCGGTGTTATATCCTATCATCGGTGTTATATCCTATCATCTGTGTTATGTCCTATCATCTGTGTTATGTCCTATCATCGATGTTATATCCTATCATCGGTGTTATGTCCTATCATCGGTGTTATATCCTATCATCGATGTTATATCCTATCATCGATGTTATGTCCTATCATCGGTATTATATCCTATCATCGATGTTATGTCCTATCATCGGTGTTATATCCTATCATCGATGTTATATCCTATCATCGGTGTTATGTCCTATCATCGGTGTTATGTCCTATCATCGGTGTTATATCCTATCATCGGTGTTATATCCTATCATCGATGTTATGTCCTATCATCGGTGTTATATCCTATCACCGGTGTTATATCCTATCATCGGTGTTATATCCTATCATCTGTGTTATGTCCTATCATCGATGTTATGTCCTATCATCGGTGTTATGTCCTATCATCTGTGTTATATCCTATCATCGGTGTTATGTCCTATCATCGATGTTATGTCCTATCATCGGTGTTATATCCTATCATCGGTGTTATATCCTATCATCGGTGTTATATCCTATCATCAATGTTATGTCCTATCATCGGTGTTATATCCTATCATCGATGCTATGTCCTATCATCTGTGTTATGTCCTATCATCGGTGTTATGTCCTATCACCGGTGTTATATCCTATCATCGGTGTTATATCCTATCATCGGTGTTATATCCTATCATCGGTGTTACGTCCTATCATCGGTGTTATATCCTATCATCGATGTTATGTCCTATCATCGGTGTTATATCCTATCATCGATGTTATATTCTATTATCGATGTTATATCCTATCATCTGTGTTATGTCCTATCATCGTTGTTGTGTCCTATCATCGGTGTTATATCCTATCATCGGTGTTATATCCTATCATCGATGTTATGTCCTATCATCGGTGTTATATCCTATCATCGGTGTTATATCCTATCATCGGTGTTATGTCCTATCATCGATGTTATATCCTATCATCGATGTTATATCCTATCATCGGTGTTATATCCTATCATCGATGTTATGTCCTATCATCGGTGTTATATCCTATCATCTGTGTTATGTCCTATCATCGATGTTATGTCCTAACATCGGTGTTATGTCCTATCATCTGTGTTATATCCTATCATTGATGTTATATCCTATCATCGGTGTTATGTCCTATCATTGGTGTTATATCCTATCATCTGTGTTATGTCCAATCATCTGTGTTATGTCCTATCATCGGTGTTATGTCCTATCATCGGTGTTATGTCCTATCGTCGATGTCATATCCTATCATCGGTGTTATGTCCTATCATTGGTGTTATGTCCTATCATCGGTGTTATATCCTATCATCCTTGTTATGTCCTATCATCGGTGTTATGTCCTATCATCGATGTTATATCCTATCATCGATGTTATGTCCTATCATCGGTGTTATGTCCTATCATCGGTGTTATATCCTATCTTCGGTGTTATGTCCTATCATCGGTGTTATATCCTATCATCGATGTTATATCCTATCATCGATGCTATGTCCTATCATCTGTGTTATGTCCTATCATCGGTGTTATGTCCTATCATCGGTGTTATATCCTATCATCGGTGTTATATCCTATCATCGATGTTATGTCCTATCATCGGTGTTATATCCTATCATCGATGTTATGTCCTATCATCGATGTTATGTCCTATCATCTGTGTTATGTCCTATCATCTGTGTTATGTCCTATCATCTGTGTTATGTCCTATCATCGATGTTATGTCCTATCATCGATGTTATGTCCTATCATCGATGTTATGTCCTATCATCTGTGTTATGTCCTATCATCGATGTTATGTCCTATCATCGATGCTATATCCTATCATCGATGTTATGTCCTATCATCGATGTTATATCCTATCATCGATGTTATGTCCTATCATCTGTGTTATATCCTATCATCTGTGTTATGTCTTATCATCGGTGTTATATCCTATCATCGGTGTTATATCCTATCATCGGTGTTATGTCCTATCATCGGTGTTATATCCTATCATCAATGTTATATCCTATCATCGATGCTATGTCCTATCATCTGTGTTATGTCCTATCATCGGTGTTATGTCCTATCATCGGTGTTATACCCTATCATCGGTGTTATGTCCTATCATCGGTGTTATGTCTTATCATCGATGTTATGTCCTATCATCGGTGTTATATCCTATCATCGGTGTTATATCCTATCATCGATGTTATATCCTATCATCGGTGTTATATCCTCTCATCGGTGTTATGTCCTATCATCGATGTTATATCCTATCATCGATGTTATATCCTATCATCGGTGTTATATCCTATCATCGATGTTATGTCCTATCATCTGTGTTATATCCTATCATCGGTGTTATATCCTATCATCGATGTTATGTCCTATCATCGGTGTTATATCCTATCATCTGTGTTATATCCTATCATCGATGTTATATCCTATCATCGATGTTATGTCCTATCATCGGTGTTATATCCTATCATCTGTGTTATGTCCTATCATCTGTGTTATGTCCTATCATCGGTGTTACGTCCTATCATCGATATTATGTCCTATCATCGATGTTATATCCTATCATCGATGTTATGTCCTATCATCGATGTTATGTCTTATCGTCGATGTCATATCCTATCATCGGTGTTATGTCCTATCATCGGTGTTATGTCCTATCATCGGTGTTATATCCTATCATCCTTGTTATGTCCTATCATCGGTGTTATGTCCTATCATCGATGTTATATCCTATCATCGATGTTATGTCCTATCATCGGTGTTATATCCTATCATCGGTGTTATATCCTATCATCGATGTTATGTCCTATCATCTGTGTTATATCCTATCATCTGTGTTATATCCTATCATCGATGTTATATCCTATCATCGATGTTATGTCCTATCATCGGTGTTATATCCTATCATCTGTGTTATGTCCTATCATCTGTGTTATGTCCTATCATCGGTGTTACGTCCTATCATCGATATTATGTCCTATCATCGATGTTATATCCTATCATCGATGTTATGTCCTATCATCGATGTTATGTCCTATCGTCGATGTCATATCCTATCATCGGTGTTATGTCCTATCATCGGTGTTATGTCCTATCATCGGTGTTATATCCTATCATCCTTGTTATGTCCTATCATCGGTGTTATGTCCTATCATCGATGTTATATCCTATCATCGATGTTATGTCCTATCATCGGTGTTATGTCCTATCATCGGTGTTATATCCTATCATCAATGTTATGTCCTATCATCTGTGTTATATCCTATCATCTGTGTTATGTCTTATCACCGGTGTTATATCCTATCATCGATGTTATATCCTATCATCGGTGTTATATCCTATCATCGGTGTTATATCCTATCATCGATGTTATATCCTATCATCGATGTTATGTCCTATCATCGGTGTTATATCCTATCATCTGTGTTATGTCCTATCATCGGTGTTATGTCCTATCATCGGTGTTATGTCCTATCATCGATGTTATGTCCTATCATCGATGTTATGTCCTATCATCTGTGTTATGTCCTATCATCTGTGTTATGTCCTATCATCGATGCTATATCCTATCATCGATGTTATGTCCTATCTCGATGTTATATCCTATCATCGATGTTATGTCCTATCATCGATGTTATGTCCTATCGTCGATGTCATATCCTATCATCGGTGTTATGTCCTATCATCGGTGTTATGTCCTATCATCGGTGTTATATCCTATCATCCTTGTTATGTCCTATCATCGGTGTTATGTCCTATCATCGATGTTATAGCCTATCATCGATGTTATGTCCTATCATCGGTGTTATGTCCTATCATCGGTGTTATATCCTATCATCGGTGTTATGTCCTATCATCGGTGTTATATCCTATCGTCGATGTTATATCCTATCATCGATGCTATGTCCTATCATCTGTGTTATGTCCTATCATCGGTGTTATGTCCTATCATCGGTGTTATATCCTATCATCGATGTTATATCCTATCATCGATGTTATGTCCTATCATCGGTGTTATATCCTATCATCGGTGTTATATCCTATCATCATTGTTATATCTTATCACCCGTGTTATATCCTATCATCGGTGTTATGTCCTATCATCGATGTTATATCCTATCATCGATGTTATGTCCTATCATCTGTGTTATATCCTATCATCTGTGTTATGTCTTATCATCGGTGTTATATCCTATCATCGGTGTTATATCCTATCATCGGTGTTATGTCCTATCATCGGTGTTATATCCTATCATCAATGTTATATCCTATCATCGATGCTATGTCCTATCATCTGTGTTATGTCCTATCATCGGTGTTATGTCCTATCATCGGTGTTATACCCTATCATCGGTGTTATGTCCTATCATCGGTGTTATGTCTTATCATCGATGTTATGTCCTATCATCGGTGTTATATCCTATCATCGGTGTTATATCCTATCATCGATGTTATATCCTATCATCGGTGTTATATCCTCTCATCGGTGTTATGTCCTATCATCGATGTTATATCCTATCATCGATGTTATATCCTATCATCGGTGTTATATCCTATCATCGATGTTATGTCCTATCATCTGTGTTATATCCTATCATCGGTGTTATATCCTATCATCGATGTTATGTCCTATCATCGGTGTTATATCCTATCATCTGTGTTATATCCTATCATCGATGTTATATCCTATCATCGATGTTATGTCCTATCATCGGTGTTATATCCTATCATCTGTGTTATGTCCTATCATCTGTGTTATGTCCTATCATCGGTGTTACGTCCTATCATCGATATTATGTCCTATCATCGATGTTATATCCTATCATCGATGTTATGTCCTATCATCGATGTTATGTCCTATCGTCGATGTCATATCCTATCATCGGTGTTATGTCCTATCATCGGTGTTATGTCCTATCATCGGTGTTATATCCTATCATCCTTGTTATGTCCTATCATCGGTGTTATGTCCTATCATCGATGTTATATCCTATCATCGATGTTATGTCCTATCATCGGTGTTATGTCCTATCATCGGTGTTATATCCTATCATCAATGTTATGTCCTATCATCTGTGTTATATCCTATCATCTGTGTTATGTCTTATCATCGGTGTTATATCCTATCATCGATGTTATATCCTATCATCGATGTTATGTCCTATCATCGGTGTTATATCCTATCATCGGTGTTATATCCTATCATCATTGTTATATCTTATCACCCGTGTTATATCCTATCATCGGTGTTATGTCCTATCATCGATGTTATATCCTATCATCGATGTTATATCCTATCATCGATGTTATGTCCTATCATCGGTGTTATATCCTATCATCGGTGTTATGTCCTATCATCGGTGTTATATCCTATCATCGGTGTTATATCCTATCATCGATGTTATATCCTGTCATCGATGCTATGTCCTATCATCGGTGTTATATCCTATCATCGATGTTATGTCCTATCATCGGTGTTATATCCTATCATCGATGTTATATCCTATCATCAATGTTATGTCCTATCATCGGTGTTATGTCCTATCATCGGTGTTATATCCTATCATCGATGTTATGTCCTATCATCGGTGTTATATCCTATCATCGATGTTATATCCTATCATCGGTGTTATATCCTATCATCGGTGTTATGTCCTATCATCGATGTTATATCCTATCATCGATGTTATGTCCTATCATCGGTGTTATATCCTATCATCGATGTTATATCCTATCATCGATGTTATGTCCTATCATCGGTGTTATATCCTATCATCGATGTTATGTCCTATCATCGGTGTTATATCCTATCATCGATGTTATATCCTATCATCGGTGTTATGTCCTATCATCGGTGTTATGTCCTATCATCGGTGTTATATCCTATCATCGGTGTTATATCCTATCATCGATGTTATGTCCTATCATCGGTGTTATATCCTATCATCGGTGTTATATCCTATCATCGGTGTTATATCCTATCATCTGTGTTATGTCCTATCATCGATGTTATGTCCTATCATCGGTGTTATGTCCTATCATCTGTGTTATATCCTATCATCGGTGTTATGACCTATCATCGATGTTATGTCCTATCATCGGTGTTATATCTTATCGGTGTTATATCCTATCATCGGTGTTATATCCTATCATCTGTGTTATGTCCTATCATCTGTGTTATGTCCTATCATCGATGTTATATCCTATCATCGGTGTTATGTCCTATCATCGGTGTTATATCCTATCATCGATGTTATATCCTATCATCGATGTTATGTCCTATCATCGGTATTATATCCTATCATCGATGTTATGTCCTATCATCGGTGTTATATCCTATCATCGATGTTATATCCTATCATCGGTGTTATGTCCTATCATCGGTGTTATGTCCTATCATCGGTGTTATATCCTATCATCGGTGTTATATCCTATCATCGATGTTATGTCCTATCATCGGTGTTATATCCTATCACCGGTGTTATATCCTATCATCGGTGTTATATCCTATCATCTGTGTTATGTCCTATCATCGATGTTATGTCCTATCATCGGTGTTATGTCCTATCATCTGTGTTATATCCTATCATCGGTGTTATGTCCTATCATCGATGTTATGTCCTATCATCGGTGTTATATCTTATCGGTGTTATATCCTATCATCGGTGTTATATCCTATCATCTGTGTTATGTCCTATCATCGGTGTTATATCCTATCATCGGTGTTATATCCTATCATCGGTGTTATATCCTATCATCAATGTTATGTCCTATCATCGGTGTTATATCCTATCATCGATGCTATGTCCTATCATCTGTGTTATGTCCTATCATCGGTGTTATGTCCTATCACCGGTGTTATATCCTATCATCGGTGTTATATCCTATCATCGGTGTTATATCCTATCATCGGTGTTACGTCCTATCATCGGTGTTATATCCTATCATCGATGTTATGTCCTATCATCGGTGTTATATCCTATCATCGATGTTATATTCTATTATCGATGTTATATCCTATCATCTGTGTTATGTCCTATCATCGTTGTTGTGTCCTATCATCGGTGTTATATCCTATCATCGGTGTTATATCCTATCATCGATGTTATGTCCTATCATCGGTGTTATATCCTATCATCGGTGTTATATCCTATCATCGGTGTTATGTCCTATCATCGATGTTATATCCTATCATCGATGTTATATCCTATCATCGGTGTTATATCCTATCATCGATGTTATGTCCTATCATCGGTGTTATATCCTATCATCTGTGTTATGTCCTATCATCGATGTTATGTCCTAACATCGGTGTTATGTCCTATCATCTGTGTTATATCCTATCATTGATGTTATATCCTATCATCGGTGTTATGTCCTATCATTGGTGTTATATCCTATCATCTGTGTTATGTCCAATCATCTGTGTTATGTCCTATCATCGGTGTTATGTCCTATCATCGGTGTTATGTCCTATCGTCGATGTCATATCCTATCATCGGTGTTATGTCCTATCATTGGTGTTATGTCCTATCATCGGTGTTATATCCTATCATCCTTGTTATGTCCTATCATCGGTGTTATGTCCTATCATCGATGTTATATCCTATCATCGATGTTATGTCCTATCATCGGTGTTATGTCCTATCATCGGTGTTATATCCTATCTTCGGTGTTATGTCCTATCATCGGTGTTATATCCTATCATCGATGTTATATCCTATCATCGATGCTATGTCCTATCATCTGTGTTATGTCCTATCATCGGTGTTATGTCCTATCATCGGTGTTATATCCTATCATCGGTGTTATATCCTATCATCGATGTTATGTCCTATCATCGGTGTTATATCCTATCATCGATGTTATGTCCTATCATCGATGTTATGTCCTATCATCTGTGTTATGTCCTATCATCTGTGTTATGTCCTATCATCTGTGTTATGTCCTATCATCGATGTTATGTCCTATCATCGATGTTATGTCCTATCATCGATGTTATGTCCTATCATCTGTGTTATGTCCTATCATCGATGTTATGTCCTATCATCGATGCTATATCCTATCATCGATGTTATGTCCTATCATCGATGTTATATCCTATCATCGATGTTATGTCCTATCATCTGTGTTATATCCTATCATCTGTGTTATGTCTTATCATCGGTGTTATATCCTATCATCGGTGTTATATCCTATCATCGGTGTTATGTCCTATCATCGGTGTTATATCCTATCATCAATGTTATATCCTATCATCGATGCTATGTCCTATCATCTGTGTTATGTCCTATCATCGGTGTTATATCCTATCATCGGTGTTATGTCCTATCATCGGTGTTATATCCTATCGTCGATGTTATATCCTATCATCGATGCTATGTCCTATCATCTGTGTTATGTCCTATCATCGGTGTTATGTCCTATCATCGGTGTTATATCCTATCATCGATGTTATATCCTATCATCGATGTTATGTCCTATCATCGGTGTTATATCCTATCATCGGTGTTATATCCTATCATCATTGTTATATCTTATCATCGGTGTTATGTCCTATCATCGGTGTTATGTCTTATCATCGATGTTATGTCCTATCATCGGTGTTATGTCCTATCATCGATGTTATATCCTATCATCGATGTTATGTCCTATCATCTGTGTTATATCCTATCATCTGTGTTATGTCTTATCATCGGTGTTATATCCTATCATCGGTGTTATATCCTATCATCGGTGTTATGTCCTATCATCGGTGTTATATCCTATCATCAATGTTATATCCTATCATCGATGCTATGTCCTATCATCTGTGTTATGTCCTATCATCGGTGTTATGTCCTATCATCGGTGTTATACCCTATCATCGGTGTTATGTCCTATCATCGGTGTTATGTCTTATCATCGATGTTATGTCCTATCATCGGTGTTATATCCTATCATCGGTGTTATATCCTATCATCGATGTTATATCCTATCATCGGTGTTATATCCTCTCATCGGTGTTATGTCCTATCATCGATGTTATATCCTATCATCGATGTTATATCCTATCATCGGTGTTATATCCTATCATCGATGTTATGTCCTATCATCTGTGTTATATCCTATCATCGGTGTTATATCCTATCATCGATGTTATGTCCTATCATCGGTGTTATATCCTATCATCTGTGTTATATCCTATCATCGATGTTATATCCTATCATCGATGTTATGTCCTATCATCGGTGTTATATCCTATCATCTGTGTTATGTCCTATCATCTGTGTTATGTCCTATCATCGGTGTTACGTCCTATCATCGATATTATGTCCTATCATCGATGTTATATCCTATCATCGATGTTATGTCCTATCATCGATGTTATGTCTTATCGTCGATGTCATATCCTATCATCGGTGTTATGTCCTATCATCGGTGTTATGTCCTATCATCGGTGTTATATCCTATCATCCTTGTTATGTCCTATCATCGGTGTTATGTCCTATCATCGATGTTATATCCTATCATCGATGTTATGTCCTATCATCGGTGTTATGTCCTATCATCGGTGTTATATCCTATCATCAATGTTATGTCCTCTCATCTGTGTTATATCCTATCATCTGTGTTATGTCTTATCATCGGTGTTATATCCTATCATCGATGTTATATCCTATCATCGATGTTATGTCCTATCATCGGTGTTATATCCTATCATCGGTGTTATATCCTATCATCATTGTTATATCTTATCACCCGTGTTATATCCTATCATCGGTGTTATGTCCTATCATCGATGTTATATCCTATCATCGATGTTATATCCTATCATCGATGTTATGTCCTATCATCGGTGTTATATCCTATCATCGGTGTTATGTCCTATCATCGGTGTTATATCCTATCATCGGTGTTATATCCTATCATCGATGTTATATCCTGTCATCGATGCTATGTCCTATCATCGGTGTTATATCCTATCATCGATGTTATGTCCTATCATCGGTGTTATATCCTATCATCGATGTTATATCCTATCATCAATGTTATGTCCTATCATCGGTGTTATGTCCTATCATCGGTGTTATATCCTATCATCGATGTTATGTCCTATCATCGGTGTTATATCCTATCATCGATGTTATATCCTATCATCGGTGTTATATCCTATCATCGGTGTTATGTCCTATCATCGATGTTATATCCTATCATCGATGTTATGTCCTATCATCGGTGTTATATCCTATCATCGATGTTATATCCTATCATCGATGTTATGTCCTATCATCGGTGTTATATCCTATCATCGATGTTATGTCCTATCATCGGTGTTATATCCTATCATCGATGTTATATCCTATCATCGGTGTTATGTCCTATCATCGGTGTTATGTCCTATCATCGGTGTTATATCCTATCATCGGTGTTATATCCTATCATCGATGTTATGTCCTATCATCGGTGTTATATCCTATCATCGGTGTTATATCCTATCATCGGTGTTATATCCTATCATCTGTGTTATGTCCTATCATCGATGTTATGTCCTATCATCGGTGTTATGTCCTATCATCTGTGTTATATCCTATCATCGGTGTTATGTCCTATCATCGATGTTATGTCCTATCATCGGTGTTATATCTTATCGGTGTTATATCCTATCATCGGTGTTATATCCTATCATCTGTGTTATGTCCTATCATCTGTGTTATGTCCTATCATCGATGTTATATCCTATCATCGGTGTTATGTCCTATCATCGGTGTTATATCCTATCATCGATGTTATATCCTGTCATCGATGTTATGTCCTATCATCGGTGTTATATCCTATCATCGATGTTATGTCCTATCATCGGTGTTATATCCTATCATCGATGTTATATCCTATCATCGGTGTTATGTCCTATCATCGGTGTTATGTCCTATCATCGGTGTTATATCCTATCATCGGTGTTATATCCTATCATCGGTGTTATATCCTATCATCGGTGTTATATCCTATCATCTGTGTTATGTCCTATCATCGATGTTATGTCCTATCATCGGTGTTATGTCATATCATCTGTGTTATATCCTATCATCGGTGTTATGTCCTATCATCGATGTTATGTCCTATCATCGGTGTTATATCTTATCGGTGTTATATCCTATCATCGGTGTTATATCCTATCATCTGTGTTATGTCCTATCATCTGTGTTATGTCCTATCATCGGTGTTATATCCTATCATCGGTGTTATATCCTATCATCAATGTTATGTCCTATCATCGGTGTTATATCCTATCATCGATGCTATGTCCTATCATCTGTGTTATGTCCTATCATCGGTGTTATGTCCTATCACCGGTGTTATATCCTATCATCGGTGTTATATCCTATCATCGGTGTTATATCCTATCATCGGTGTTACGTCCTATCATCGGTGTTATATCCTATCATCGATGTTATGTCCTATCATCGGTGTTATATCCTATCATCGATGTTATATCCTATTATCGATGTTATATCCTATCATCTGTGTTATGTCCTATCATCGTTGTTGTGTCCTATCATCGGTGTTATATCCTATCATCGGTGTTATATCCTATCATCGATGTTATGTCCTATCATCGGTGTTATATCCTATCATCGGTGTTATATCCTATCATCGGTGTTATGTCCTATCATCGATGTTATATCCTATCATCGATGTTATATCCTATCATCGGTGTTATATCCTATCATCGATGTTATGTCCTATCATCGGTGTTATATCCTATCATCTGTGTTATGTCCTATCATCGATGTTATGTCCTAACATCGGTGTTATGTCCTATCATCTGTGTTATATCCTATCATTGATGTTATATCCTATCATCGGTGTTATGTCCTATCATTGGTGTTATATCCTATCATCTGTGTTATGTCCAATCATCTGTGTTATGTCCTATCATCGGTGTTATGTCCTATCATCGGTGTTATGTCCTATCGTCGATGTCATATCCTATCATCGGTGTTATGTCCTATCATTGGTGTTATGTCCTATCATCGGTGTTATATCCTATCATCCTTGTTATGTCCTATCATCGGTGTTATGTCCTATCATCGATGTTATATCCTATCATCGATGTTATGTCCTATCATCGGTGTTATGTCCTATCATCGGTGTTATATCCTATCTTCGGTGTTATGTCCTATCATCGGTGTTATATCCTATCATCGATGTTATATCCTATCATCGATGCTATGTCCTATCATCTGTGTTATGTCCTATCATCGGTGTTATGTCCTATCATCGGTGTTATATCCTATCATCGGTGTTATATCCTATCATCGATGTTATGTCCTATCATCGGTGTTATATCCTATCATCGATGTTATGTCCTATCATCGATGTTATGTCCTATCATCTGTGTTATGTCCTATCATCTGTGTTATGTCCTATCATCGATGTTATGTCCTATCATCGATGCTATATCCTATCATCGATGTTATGTCCTATCATCGATGTTATATCCTATCATCGATGTTATGTCCTATCATCGATGTTATGTCCTATCATCTGTGTTATGTCCTATCATCGATGTTATGTCCTATCATCGATGCTATATCCTATCATCGATGTTATGTCCTATCATCGATGTTATATCCTATCATCGATGTTATGTCCTATCATCTGTGTTATATCCTATCATCTGTGTTATGTCTTATCATCGGTGTTATATCCTATCATCGGTGTTATATCCTATCATCGGTGTTATGTCCTATCATCGGTGTTATATCCTATCATCAATGTTATATCCTATCATCGATGCTATGTCCTATCATCGGTGTTATATCCTATCATCGATGCTATGTCCTATCATCTGTGTTATGTCCTATCATCGGTGTTATGTCCTATCACCGGTGTTATATCCTATCATCGGTGTTATATCCTATCATCGGTGTTATATCCTATCATCGGTGTTACGTCCTATCATCGGTGTTATATCCTATCATCGATGTTATGTCCTATCATCGGTGTTATATCCTATCATCGATGTTATATCCTATTATCGATGTTATATCCTATCATCTGTGTTATGTCCAATCATCGTTGTTGTGTCCTATCATCGGTGTTATATCCTATCATCGGTGTTATATCCTATCATCGATGTTATGTCCTATCATCGATGTTATATCCTATCATCGGTGTTATATCCTATCATCGGTGTTATGTCCTATCATCGATGTTATATCCTATCATCGGTGTTATATCCTATCATCGATGTTATGTCCTATCATCGGTGTTATATCCTATCATCTGTGTTATGTCCTATCATCGATGTTATGTCCTATCGTCGATGTCATATCCTATCATCGGTGTTATGTCCTATCATCGGTGTTATGTCCTATCATCGGTGTTATATCCTATCATCCTTGTTATGTCCTATCATCGGTGTTATGTCCTATCATCGATGTTATATCCTATCATCGATGTTATGTCCTATCATCGGTGTTATGTCCTATCATCGGTGTTATATCCTATCATCAATGTTATGTCCTATCATCTGTGTTATATCCTATCATCTGTGTTATGTCTTATCACCCGTGTTATATCCTATCATCGATGTTATATCCTATCATCGATGTTATATCCTATCATCGGTGTTATATCTTATCATCGATGTTATATCCTATCATCGATGTTATGTCCTATCATCGGTGTTATATCCTATCATCTGTGTTATGTCCTATCATCGGTGTTATGTCCTATCATCGGTGTTATGTCCTATCATCGATGTTATGTCCTATCATCGATGTTATGTCCTATCATCTGTGTTATGTCCTATCATCTGTGTTATGTCCTATCATCGATGTTATGTCCTATCATCGATGCTATATCCTATCATCGATGTTATATCCTATCATCGATGTTATGTCCTATCATCGATGTTATGTCCTATCGTCGATGTCATATCCTATCATCGGTGTTATGTCCTATCATCGGTGTTATGTCCTATCATCGGTGTTATATCCTATCATCCTTGTTATGTCCTATCATCGGTGTTATGTCCTATCATCGATGTTATAGCCTATCATCGATGTTATGTCCTATCATCGGTGTTATGTCCTATCATCGGTGTTATATCCTATCATCGGTGTTATGTCCTATCATCGGTGTTATATCCTATCGTCGATGTTATATCCTATCATCGATGCTATGTCCTATCATCTGTGTTATGTCCTATCATCGGTGTTATGTCCTATCATCGGTGTTATATCCTATCATCGATGTTATATCCTATCATCGATGTTATGTCCTATCATCGGTGTTATATCCTATCATCGGTGTTATATCCTATCATCATTGTTATATCTTATCACCCGTGTTATATCCTATCATCGGTGTTATGTCCTATCATCGATGTTATATCCTATCATCGATGTTATGTCCTATCATCTGTGTTATATCCTATCATCTGTGTTATGTCTTATCATCGGTGTTATATCCTATCATCGGTGTTATATCCTATCATCGGTGTTATGTCCTATCATCGGTGTTATATCCTATCATCAATGTTATATCCTATCATCGATGCTATGTCCTATCATCTGTGTTATGTCCTATCATCGGTGTTATGTCCTATCATCGGTGTTATACCCTATCATCGGTGTTATGTCCTATCATCGATGTTATGTCCTATCATCGATGTTATGTCCTATCATCTGTGTTATGTCCTATCATCTGTGTTATGTCCTATCATCGATGTTATGTCCTATCATCGATGCTATATCCTATCATCGATGTTATGTCCTATCATCGATGTTATATCCTATCATCGATGTTATGTCCTATCATCGATGTTATGTCCTATCGTCGATGTCATATCCTATCATCGGTGTTATGTCCTATCATCGGTGTTATGTCCTATCATCGGTGTTATATCCTATCATCCTTGTTATGTCCTATCATCGGTGTTATGTCCTATCATCGATGTTATAGCCTATCATCGATGTTATGTCCTATCATCGGTGTTATGTCCTATCATCGGTGTTATATCCTATCATCGGTGTTATGTCCTATCATCGGTGTTATATCCTATCGTCGATGTTATATCCTATCATCGATGCTATGTCCTATCATCTGTGTTATGTCCTATCATCGGTGTTATGTCCTATCATCGGTGTTATATCCTATCATCGATGTTATATCCTATCATCGATGTTATGTCCTATCATCGGTGTTATATCCTATCATCGGTGTTATATCCTATCATCATTGTTATATCTTATCACCCGTGTTATATCCTATCATCGGTGCTATGTCCTATCATCGATGTTATATCCTATCATCGATGTTATGTCCTATCATCTGTGTTATATCCTATCATCTGTGTTATGTCTTATCATCGATGTTATGTCCTATCATCGGTGTTATATCCTATCATCGGTGTTATATCCTATCATCGATGTTATATCCTCTCATCGGTGTTATGTCCTATCATCGATGTTATATCCTATCATCGATGTTATATCCTATCATCGGTGTTATATCCTATCATCGATGTTATGTCCTATCATCTGTGTTATATCCTATCATCGGTGTTATATCCTATCATCGATGTTATGTCCTATCATCGGTGTTATATCCTATCATCTGTGTTATATCCTATCATCGATGTTATATCCTATCATCGATGTTATGTCCTATCATCGGTGTTATATCCTATCATCTGTGTTATGTCCTATCATCTGTGTTATGTCCTATCATCGGTGTTACGTCCTATCATCGATATTATGTCCTATCATCGATGTTATATCCTATCATCGATGTTATGTCCTATCATCGATGTTATGTCCTATCGTCGATGTCATATCCTATCATCGGTGTTATGTCCTATCATCGGTGTTATGTCCTATCATCGGTGTTATATCCTATCATCCTTGTTATGTCCTATCATCGGTGTTATGTCCTATCATCGATGTTATATCCTATCATCGATGTTATGTCCTATCATCGGTGTTATGTCCTATCATCGGTGTTATATCCTATCATCAATGTTATGTCCTATCATCTGTGTTATATCCTATCATCTGTGTTATGTCTTATCACCGGTGTTATATCCTATCATCGATGTTATATCCTATCATCGGTGTTATATCCTATCATCGGTGTTATATCCTATCATCGATGTTATATCCTATCATCGATGTTATGTCCTATCATCGGTGTTATATCCTATCATCTGTGTTATGTCCTATCATCGGTGTTATGTCCTATCATCGGTGTTATGTCCTATCATCGATGTTATGTCCTATCATCGATGTTATGTCCTATCATCTGTGTTATGTCCTATCATCTGTGTTATGTCCTATCATCGATGCTATATCCTATCATCGATGTTATGTCCTATCTCGATGTTATATCCTATCATCGATGTTATGTCCTATCATCGATGTTATGTCCTATCGTCGATGTCATATCCTATCATCGGTGTTATGTCCTATCATCGGTGTTATGTCCTATCATCGGTGTTATATCCTATCATCCTTGTTATGTCCTATCATCGGTGTTATGTCCTATCATCGATGTTATAGCCTATCATCGATGTTATGTCCTATCATCGGTGTTATGTCCTATCATCGGTGTTATATCCTATCATCGGTGTTATGTCCTATCATCGGTGTTATATCCTATCGTCGATGTTATATCCTATCATCGATGCTATGTCCTATCATCTGTGTTATGTCCTATCATCGGTGTTATGTCCTATCATCGGTGTTATATCCTATCATCGATGTTATATCCTATCATCGATGTTATGTCCTATCATCGGTGTTATATCCTATCATCGGTGTTATATCCTATCATCATTGTTATATCTTATCACCCGTGTTATATCCTATCATCGGTGTTATGTCCTATCATCGATGTTATATCCTATCATCGATGTTATGTCCTATCATCTGTGTTATATCCTATCATCTGTGTTATGTCTTATCATCGGTGTTATATCCTATCATCGGTGTTATATCCTATCATCGGTGTTATGTCCTATCATCGGTGTTATATCCTATCATCAATGTTATATCCTATCATCGATGCTATGTCCTATCATCTGTGTTATGTCCTATCATCGGTGTTATGTCCTATCATCGGTGTTATACCCTATCATCGGTGTTATGTCCTATCATCGGTGTTATGTCTTATCATCGATGTTATGTCCTATCATCGGTGTTATATCCTATCATCGATGTTATATCCTATCATCGGTGTTATATCCTCTCATCGGTGTTATGTCCTATCATCGATGTTATATCCTATCATCGATGTTATATCCTATCATCGGTGTTATATCCTATCATCGATGTTATGTCCTATCATCTGTGTTATATCCTATCATCGGTGTTATATCCTATCATCGATGTTATGTCCTATCATCGGTGTTATATCCTATCATCTGTGTTATATCCTATCATCGATGTTATATCCTATCATCGATGTTATGTCCTATCATCGGTGTTATATCCTATCATCGATGTTATGTCCTATCATCGGTGTTATGTCCTATCATCGGTGTTATATCCTATCATCAATGTTATGTCCTATCATCTGTGTTATATCCTATCATCTGTGTTATGTCTTATCATCGGTGTTATATCCTATCATCGGTGTTATATCCTATCATCGATGTTATGTCCTATCATCGGTGTTATATCCTATCATCGGTGTTATATCCTATCATCATTGTTATATCTTATCACCCGTGTTATATCCTATCATCGGTGTTATGTCCTATCATCGATGTTATATCCTATCATCGATGTTATATCCTATCATCGATGTTATGTCCTATCATCGGTGTTATATCCTATCATCGGTGTTATGTCCTATCATCGGTGTTATATCCTATCATCGGTGTTATATCCTATCATCGATGTTATATCCTGTCATCGATGCTATGTCCTATCATCGGTGTTATATCCTATCATCGATGTTATGTCCTATCATCGGTGTTATATCCTATCATCGATGTTATATCCTATCATCAATGTTATGTCCTATCATCGGTGTTATGTCCTATCATCGGTGTTATATCCTATCATCGATGTTATGTCCTATCATCGGTGTTATATCCTATCATCGATGTTATATCCTATCATCGGTGTTATATCCTATCATCGGTGTTATGTCCTATCATCGATGTTATATCCTATCATCGATGTTATGTCCTATCATCGGTGTTATATCCTATCATCGATGTTATATCCTATCATCGATGTTATGTCCTATCATCGGTGTTATATCCTATCATCGATGTTATGTCCTATCATCGGTGTTATATCCTATCATCGATGTTATATCCTATCATCGGTGTTATGTCCTATCATCGGTGTTATGTCCTATCATCGGTGTTATATCCTATCATCGGTGTTATGTCCTATCATCGGTGTTATATCCTATCATCGGTGTTATATCCTATCATCGGTGTTATATCCTATCATCTGTGTTATGTCCTATCATCGATGTTATGTCCTATCATCGGTGTTATGTCCTATCATCTGTGTTATATCCTATCATCGGTGTTATGTCCTATCATCGATGTTATGTCCTATCATCGGTGTTATATCTTATCGGTGTTATATCCTATCATCGGTGTTATATCCTATCATCTGTGTTATGTCCTATCATCTGTGTTATGTCCTATCATCGATGTTATATCCTATCATCGGTGTTATGTCCTATCATCGGTGTTATATCCTATCATCGATGTTATATCCTATCATCGATGTTATGTCCTATCATCGGTGTTATATCCTATCATCGATGTTATGTCCTATCATCGGTGTTATATCCTATCATCGATGTTATATCCTATCATCGGTGTTATGTCCTATCATCGGTGTTATGTCCTATCATCGGTGTTATATCCTATCATCGGTGTTATATCCTATCATCGATGTTATGTCCTATCATCGGTGTTATATCCTATCACCGGTGTTATATCCTATCATCGGTGTTATATCCTATCATCTGTGTTATGTCCTATCATCGATGTTATGTCCTATCATCGGTGTTATGTCCTATCATCTGTGTTATATCCTATCATCGGTGTTATGTCCTATCATCGATGTTATGTCCTATCATCGGTGTTATATCTTATCGGTGTTATATCCTATCATCGGTGTTATATCCTATCATCTGTGTTATGTCCTATCATCTGTGTTATGTCCTATCATCGGTGTTATATCCTATCATCGGTGTTATATCCTATCATCGGTGTTATATCCTATCATCAATGTTATGTCCTATCATCGGTGTTATATCCTATCATCGATGCTATGTCCTATCATCTGTGTTATGTCCTATCATCGGTGTTATGTCCTATCACCGGTGTTATATCCTATCATCGGTGTTATATCCTATCATCGGTGTTATATCCTATCATCGGTGTTACGTCCTATCATCGGTGTTATATCCTATCATCGATGTTATGTCCTATCATCGGTGTTATATCCTATCATCGATGTTATATTCTATTATCGATGTTATATCCTATCATCTGTGTTATGTCCTATCATCGTTGTTGTGTCCTATCATCGGTGTTATATCCTATCATCGGTGTTATATCCTATCATCGATGTTATGTCCTATCATCGGTGTTATATCCTATCATCGGTGTTATATCCTATCATTGGTGTTATGTCCTATCATCGATGTTATATCCTATCATCGATGTTATATCCTATCATCGGTGTTATATCCTATCATCGATGTTATGTCCTATCATCGGTGTTATATCCTATCATCTGTGTTATGTCCTATCATCGATGTTATGTCCTAACATCGGTGTTATGTCCTATCATCTGTGTTATATCCTATCATTGATGTTATATCCTATCATCGGTGTTATGTCCTATCATTGGTGTTATATCCTATCATCTGTGTTATGTCCAATCATCTGTGTTATGTCCTATCATCGGTGTTATGTCCTATCATCGGTGTTATGTCCTATCATCGGTGTTATATCCTATCATCGGTGTTATATCCTATCATCATTGTTATATCTTATCACCCGTGTTATATCCTATCATCGGTGCTATGTCCTATCATCGATGTTATATCCTATCATCGATGTTATGTCCTATCATCTGTGTTATATCCTATCATCTGTGTTATGTCTTATCATCGATGTTATGTCCTATCATCGGTGTTATATCCTATCATCGGTGTTATATCCTATCATCGATGTTATATCCTCTCATCGGTGTTATGTCCTATCATCGATGTTATATCCTATCATCGATGTTATATCCTATCATCGGTGTTATATCCTATCATCGATGTTATGTCCTATCATCTGTGTTATATCCTATCATCGGTGTTATATCCTATCATCGATGTTATGTCCTATCATCGGTGTTATATCCTATCATCTGTGTTATATCCTATCATCGATGTTATATCCTATCATCGATGTTATGTCCTATCATCGGTGTT
Source organism: Lampris incognitus (assembly GCF_029633865.1). NCBI lineage: Eukaryota > Metazoa > Chordata > Actinopteri > Lampriformes > Lampridae > Lampris > Lampris incognitus. The sequence goes on along the minus strand of NC_079218.1, from coordinate 55,918,955 downwards.
ATATCCTATCATCTGTGTTATGTCCTATCATCTGTGTTATGTCCTATCATCGGTGTTACGTCCTATCATCGATATTATGTCCTATTATCGATGTTATATCCTATCATCGATGTTATGTCCTATCATCGATGTTATGTCCTATCGTCGATGTCATATCCTATCATCGGTGTTATGTCCTATCATCGGTGTTATGTCCTATCATCGGTGTTATATCCTATCATCCTTGTTATGTCCTATCATCGGTGTTATGTCCTATCATCGATGTTATATCCCATCATCGATGTTATGTCCTATCATCGGTGTTATGTCCTATCATCGGTGTTATATCCTATCATCAATGTTATGTCCTATCATCTGTGTTATATCCTATCATCTGTGTTATGTCTTATCACCGGTGTTATATCCTATCATCGATGTTATATCCTATCATCGGTGTTATATCCTATCATCGGTGTTATATCCTATCATCGATGTTATATCCTATCATCGATGTTATGTCCTATCATCGGTGTTATATCCTATCATCTGTGTTATGTCCTATCATCGGTGTTATGTCCTATCATCGGTGTTATGTCCTATCATCGATGTTATGTCCTATCATCGATGTTATGTCCTATCATCTGTGTTATGTCCTATCATCTGTGTTATGTCCTATCATCGATGCTATATCCTATCATCGATGTTATGTCCTATCTCGATGTTATATCCTATCATCGATGTTATGTCCTATCATCGATGTTATGTCCTATCGTCGATGTCATATCCTATCATCGGTGTTATGTCCTATCATCGGTGTTATGTCCTATCATCGGTGTTATATCCTATCATCCTTGTTATGTCCTATCATCGGTGTTATGTCCTATCATCGATGTTATAGCCTATCATCGATGTTATGTCCTATCATCGGTGTTATGTCCTATCATCGGTGTTATATCCTATCATCGGTGTTATGTCCTATCATCGGTGTTATATCCTATCGTCGATGTTATATCCTATCATCGATGCTATGTCCTATCATCTGTGTTATGTCCTATCATCGGTGTTATGTCCTATCATCGGTGTTATATCCTATCATCGATGTTATATCCTATCATCGATGTTATGTCCTATCATCGGTGTTATATCCTATCATCGGTGTTATATCCTATCATCATTGTTATATCTTATCACCCGTGTTATATCCTATCATCGGTGTTATGTCCTATCATCGATGTTATATCCTATCATCGATGTTATGTCCTATCATCTGTGTTATATCCTATCATCTGTGTTATGTCTTATCATCGGTGTTATATCCTATCATCGGTGTTATATCCTATCATCGGTGTTATGTCCTATCATCGGTGTTATATCCTATCATCAATGTTATATCCTATCATCGATGCTATGTCCTATCATCTGTGTTATGTCCTATCATCGGTGTTATGTCCTATCATCGGTGTTATACCCTATCATCGGTGTTATGTCCTATCATCGGTGTTATGTCTTATCATCGATGTTATGTCCTATCATCGGTGTTATATCCTATCATCGATGTTATATCCTATCATCGGTGTTATATCCTCTCATCGGTGTTATGTCCTATCATCGATGTTATATCCTATCATCGATGTTATATCCTATCATCGGTGTTATATCCTATCATCGATGTTATGTCCTATCATCTGTGTTATATCCTATCATCGGTGTTATATCCTATCATCGATGTTATGTCCTATCATCGGTGTTATATCCTATCATCTGTGTTATATCCTATCATCGATGTTATATCCTATCATCGATGTTATGTCCTATCATCGGTGTTATATCCTATCATCGATGTTATGTCCTATCATCGGTGTTATGTCCTATCATCGGTGTTATATCCTATCATCAATGTTATGTCCTATCATCTGTGTTATATCCTATCATCTGTGTTATGTCTTATCATCGGTGTTATATCCTATCATCGGTGTTATATCCTATCATCGATGTTATGTCCTATCATCGGTGTTATATCCTATCATCGGTGTTATATCCTATCATCATTGTTATATCTTATCACCCGTGTTATATCCTATCATCGGTGTTATGTCCTATCATCGATGTTATATCCTATCATCGATGTTATATCCTATCATCGATGTTATGTCCTATCATCGGTGTTATATCCTATCATCGGTGTTATGTCCTATCATCGGTGTTATATCCTATCATCGGTGTTATATCCTATCATCGATGTTATATCCTGTCATCGATGCTATGTCCTATCATCGGTGTTATATCCTATCATCGATGTTATGTCCTATCATCGGTGTTATATCCTATCATCGATGTTATATCCTATCATCAATGTTATGTCCTATCATCGGTGTTATGTCCTATCATCGGTGTTATATCCTATCATCGATGTTATGTCCTATCATCGGTGTTATATCCTATCATCGATGTTATATCCTATCATCGGTGTTATATCCTATCATCGGTGTTATGTCCTATCATCGATGTTATATCCTATCATCGATGTTATGTCCTATCATCGGTGTTATATCCTATCATCGATGTTATATCCTATCATCGATGTTATGTCCTATCATCGGTGTTATATCCTATCATCGATGTTATGTCCTATCATCGGTGTTATATCCTATCATCGATGTTATATCCTATCATCGGTGTTATGTCCTATCATCGGTGTTATGTCCTATCATCGGTGTTATATCCTATCATCGGTGTTATATCCTATCATCGATGTTATGTCCTATCATCGGTGTTATATCCTATCATCGGTGTTATATCCTATCATCGGTGTTATATCCTATCATCTGTGTTATGTCCTATCATCGATGTTATGTCCTATCATCGGTGTTATGTCCTATCATCTGTGTTATATCCTATCATCGGTGTTATGTCCTATCATCGATGTTATGTCCTATCATCGGTGTTATATCTTATCGGTGTTATATCCTATCATCGGTGTTATATCCTATCATCTGTGTTATGTCCTATCATCTGTGTTATGTCCTATCATCGATGTTATATCCTATCATCGGTGTTATGTCCTATCATCGGTGTTATATCCTATCATCGATGTTATATCCTATCATCGATGTTATGTCCTATCATCGGTGTTATATCCTATCATCGATGTTATGTCCTATCATCGGTGTTATATCCTATCATCGATGTTATATCCTATCATCGGTGTTATGTCCTATCATCGGTGTTATGTCCTATCATCGGTGTTATATCCTATCATCGGTGTTATATCCTATCATCGATGTTATGTCCTATCATCGGTGTTATATCCTATCACCGGTGTTATATCCTATCATCGGTGTTATATCCTATCATCTGTGTTATGTCCTATCATCGATGTTATGTCCTATCATCGGTGTTATGTCCTATCATCTGTGTTATATCCTATCATCGGTGTTATGTCCTATCATCGATGTTATGTCCTATCATCGGTGTTATATCTTATCGGTGTTATATCCTATCATCGGTGTTATATCCTATCATCTGTGTTATGTCCTATCATCTGTGTTATGTCCTATCATCGGTGTTATATCCTATCATCGGTGTTATATCCTATCATCGGTGTTATATCCTATCATCAATGTTATGTCCTATCATCGGTGTTATATCCTATCATCGATGCTATGTCCTATCATCTGTGTTATGTCCTATCATCGGTGTTATGTCCTATCACCGGTGTTATATCCTATCATCGGTGTTATATCCTATCATCGGTGTTATATCCTATCATCGGTGTTACGTCCTATCATCGGTGTTATATCCTATCATCGATGTTATGTCCTATCATCGGTGTTATATCCTATCATCGATGTTATATTCTATTATCGATGTTATATCCTATCATCTGTGTTATGTCCTATCATCGTTGTTGTGTCCTATCATCGGTGTTATATCCTATCATCGGTGTTATATCCTATCATCGATGTTATGTCCTATCATCGGTGTTATATCCTATCATCGGTGTTATATCCTATCATTGGTGTTATGTCCTATCATCGATGTTATATCCTATCATCGATGTTATATCCTATCATCGGTGTTATATCCTATCATCGATGTTATGTCCTATCATCGGTGTTATATCCTATCATCTGTGTTATGTCCTATCATCGATGTTATGTCCTAACATCGGTGTTATGTCCTATCATCTGTGTTATATCCTATCATTGATGTTATATCCTATCATCGGTGTTATGTCCTATCATTGGTGTTATATCCTATCATCTGTGTTATGTCCAATCATCTGTGTTATGTCCTATCATCGGTGTTATGTCCTATCATCGGTGTTATGTCCTATCGTCGATGTCATATCCTATCATCGGTGTTATGTCCTATCATTGGTGTTATGTCCTATCATCGGTGTTATATCCTATCATCCTTGTTATGTCCTATCATCGGTGTTATGTCCTATCATCGATGTTATATCCTATCATCGATGTTATGTCCTATCATCGGTGTTATGTCCTATCATCGGTGTTATATCCTATCTTCGGTGTTATGTCCTATCATCGGTGTTATATCCTATCATCGATGTTATATCCTATCATCGATGCTATGTCCTATCATCTGTGTTATGTCCTATCATCGGTGTTATGTCCTATCATCGGTGTTATATCCTATCATCGGTGTTATATCCTATCATCGATGTTATGTCCTATCATCGGTGTTATATCCTATCATCGGTGTTATATCCTATCATCTGTGTTATATCCTATCATCGATGTTATAGCCTATCATCGATGTTATGTCCTATCATCTGTGTTATGTCCTATCATCGATGTTATAGCCTATCATCGATGTTATGTCCTATCATCGGTGTTATGTCCTATCATCGGTGTTATATCCTATCATCGGTGTTATGTCCTATCATCGGTGTTATATCCTATCGTCGATGTTATATCCTATCATCGATGCTATGTCCTATCATCTGTGTTATGTCCTATCATCGGTGTTATGTCCTATCATCGGTGTTATATCCTATCATCGATGTTATATCCTATCATCGATGTTATGTCCTATCATCGGTGTTATATCCTATCATCGGTGTTATATCCTATCATCATTGTTATATCTTATCACCCGTGTTATATCCTATCATCGGTGTTATGTCCTATCATCGATGTTATATCCTATCATCGATGTTATGTCCTATCATCTGTGTTATATCCTATCATCTGTGTTATGTCTTATCATCGGTGTTATATCCTATCATCGGTGTTATATCCTATCATCGGTGTTATGTCCTATCATCGGTGTTATATCCTATCATCAATGTTATATCCTATCATCGATGCTATGTCCTATCATCTGTGTTATGTCCTATCATCGGTGTTATGTCCTATCATCGGTGTTATACCCTATCATCGGTGTTATGTCCTATCATCGATGTTATGTCCTATCATCGATGTTATGTCCTATCATCTGTGTTATGTCCTATCATCTGTGTTATGTCCTATCATCGATGTTATGTCCTATCATCGATGCTATATCCTATCATCGATGTTATGTCCTATCATCGATGTTATATCCTATCATCGATGTTATGTCCTATCATCGATGTTATGTCCTATCGTCGATGTCATATCCTATCATCGGTGTTATGTCCTATCATCGGTGTTATGTCCTATCATCGGTGTTATATCCTATCATCCTTGTTATGTCCTATCATCGGTGTTATGTCCTATCATCGATGTTATAGCCTATCATCGATGTTATGTCCTATCATCGGTGTTATGTCCTATCATTGGTGTTATATCCTATCATCGGTGTTATGTCCTATCATCGGTGTTATATCCTATCGTCGATGTTATATCCTATCATCGATGCTATGTCCTATCATCTGTGTTATGTCCTATCATCGGTGTTATGTCCTATCATCGGTGTTATATCCTATCATCGATGTTATATCCTATCATCGATGTTATGTCCTATCATCGGTGTTATATCCTATCATCGGTGTTATATCCTATCATCATTGTTATATCTTATCACCCGTGTTATATCCTATCATCGGTGTTATGTCCTATCATCGATGTTATATCCTATCATCGATGTTATGTCCTATCATCTGTGTTATATCCTATCATCTGTGTTATGTCTTATCATCGATGTTATGTCCTATCATCGGTGTTATATCCTATCATCGGTGTTATATCCTATCATCGATGTTATATCCTCTCATCGGTGTTATGTCCTATCATCGATGTTATATCCTATCATCGATGTTATATCCTATCATCGGTGTTATATCCTATCATCGATGTTATGTCCTATCATCTGTGTTATATCCTATCATCGGTGTTATATCCTATCATCGATGTTATATCCTATCATCGGTGTTATATCCTATCATCTGTGTTATATCCTATCATCGATGTTATATCCTATCATCGATGTTATGTCCTATCATCGGTGTTATATCCTATCATCTGTGTTATGTCCTATCATCTGTGTTATGTCCTATCATCGGTGTTACGTCCTATCATCGATATTATGTCCTATCATCGATGTTATATCCTATCATCGATGTTATGTCCTATCATCGATGTTATGTCCTATCGTCGATGTCATATCCTATCATCGGTGTTATGTCCTATCATCGGTGTTATGTCCTATCATCGGTGTTATATCCTATCATCCTTGTTATGTCCTATCATCGGTGTTATGTCCTATCATCGATGTTATATCCTATCATCGATGTTATGTCCTATCATCGGTGTTATGTCCTATCATCGGTGTTATATCCTATCATCAATGTTATGTCCTATCATCTGTGTTATATCCTATCATCTGTGTTATGTCTTATCACCGGTGTTATATCCTATCATCGATGTTATATCCTATCATCGGTGTTATATCCTATCATCGGTGTTATATCCTATCATCGATGTTATATCCTATCATCGATGTTATGTCCTATCATCGGTGTTATATCCTATCATCTGTGTTATGTCCTATCATCGGTGTTATGTCCTATCATCGGTGTTATGTCCTATCATCGATGTTATGTCCTATCATCGATGTTATGTCCTATCATCTGTGTTATGTCCTATCATCTGTGTTATGTCCTATCATCGATGCTATATCCTATCATCGATGTTATGTCCTATCTCGATGTTATATCCTATCATCGATGTTATGTCCTATCATCGATGTTATGTCCTATCGTCGATGTCATATCCTATCATCGGTGTTATGTCCTATCATCGGTGTTATGTCCTATCATCGGTGTTATATCCTATCATCCTTGTTATGTCCTATCATCGGTGTTATGTCCTATCATCGATGTTATAGCCTATCATCGATGTTATGTCCTATCATCGGTGTTATGTCCTATCATCGGTGTTATATCCTATCATCGGTGTTATGTCCTATCATCGGTGTTATATCCTATCGTCGATGTTATATCCTATCATCGATGCTATGTCCTATCATCTGTGTTATGTCCTATCATCGGTGTTATGTCCTATCATCGGTGTTATATCCTATCATCGATGTTATATCCTATCATCGATGTTATGTCCTATCATCGGTGTTATATCCTATCATCGGTGTTATATCCTATCATCATTGTTATATCTTATCACCCGTGTTATATCCTATCATCGGTGTTATGTCCTATCATCGATGTTATATCCTATCATCGATGTTATGTCCTATCATCTGTGTTATATCCTATCATCTGTGTTATGTCTTATCATCGGTGTTATATCCTATCATCGGTGTTATATCCTATCATCGGTGTTATGTCCTATCATCGGTGTTATATCCTATCATCAATGTTATATCCTATCATCGATGCTATGTCCTATCATCTGTGTTATGTCCTATCATCGGTGTTATGTCCTATCATCGGTGTTATACCCTATCATCGGTGTTATGTCCTATCATCGGTGTTATGTCTTATCATCGATGTTATGTCCTATCATCGGTGTTATATCCTATCATCGGTGTTATATCCTATCATCGATGTTATATCCTATCATCGGTGTTATATCCTCTCATCGGTGTTATGTCCTATCATCGATGTTATATCCTATCATCGGTGTTATATCCTATCATCGGTGTTATGTCCTATCATCGGTGTTATATCCTATCATCGATGCTATGTCCTATCATCTGTGTTATGTCCTATCATCGGTGTTATGTCCTATCACCGGTGCTATATCCTATCATCGGTGTTATATCCTATCATCGGTGTTATATCCTATCATCGGTGTTACGTCCTATCATCGGTGTTATATCCTATCATCGATGTTATGTCCTATCATCGATGTTATGTCCTATCATCGGTGTTATATCTTATCGGTGTTATATCCTATCATCGGTGTTATATCCTATCATCTGTGTTATGTCCTATCATCTGTGTTATGTCCTATCATCGATGTTATATCCTATCATCGGTGTTATGTCCTATCATCGGTGTTATATCCTATCATCGATGTTATATCCTATCATCGATGTTATGTCCTATCATCGGTGTTATATCCTATCATCGATGTTATGTCCTATCATCGGTGTTATATCCTATCATCGATGTTATATCCTATCATCGGTGTTATGTCCTATCATCGGTGTTATGTCCTATCATCGGTGTTATATCCTATCATCGGTGTTATATCCTATCATCGATGTTATGTCCTATCATCGGTGTTATATCCTATCACCGGTGTTATATCCTATCATCGGTGTTATATCCTATCATCTGTGTTATGTCCTATCATCGATGTTATGTCCTATCATCGGTGTTATGTCCTATCATCTGTGTTATATCCTATCATCGGTGTTATGTCCTATCATCGATGTTATGTCCTATCATCGGTGTTATATCTTATCGGTGTTATATCCTATCATCGGTGTTATATCCTATCATCTGTGTTATGTCCTATCATCTGTGTTATGTCCTATCATCGGTGTTATATCCTATCATCGGTGTTATATCCTATCATCGGTGTTATATCCTATCATCAATGTTATGTCCTATCATCGGTGTTATATCCTATCATCGATGCTATGTCCTATCATCTGTGTTATGTCCTATCATCGGTGTTATGTCCTATCACCGGTGTTATATCCTATCATCGGTGTTATATCCTATCATCGGTGTTATATCCTATCATCGGTGTTACGTCCTATCATCGGTGTTATATCCTATCATCGATGTTATGTCCTATCATCGGTGTTATATCCTATCATCGATGTTATATTCTATTATCGATGTTATATCCTATCATCTGTGTTATGTCCTATCATCGTTGTTGTGTCCTATCATCGGTGTTATATCCTATCATCGGTGTTATATCCTATCATCGATGTTATGTCCTATCATCGGTGTTATATCCTATCATCGGTGTTATATCCTATCATCGGTGTTATGTCCTATCATCGATGTTATATCCTATCATCGATGTTATATCCTATCATCGGTGTTATATCCTATCATCGATGTTATGTCCTATCATCGGTGTTATATCCTATCATCTGTGTTATGTCCTATCATCGATGTTATGTCCTAACATCGGTGTTATGTCCTATCATCTGTGTTATATCCTATCATTGATGTTATATCCTATCATCGGTGTTATGTCCTATCATTGGTGTTATATCCTATCATCTGTGTTATGTCCAATCATCTGTGTTATGTCCTATCATCGGTGTTATGTCCTATCATCGGTGTTATGTCCTATCGTCGATGTCATATCCTATCATCGGTGTTATGTCCTATCATTGGTGTTATGTCCTATCATCGGTGTTATATCCTATCATCCTTGTTATGTCCTATCATCGGTGTTATGTCCTATCATCGATGTTATATCCTATCATCGATGTTATGTCCTATCATCGGTGTTATGTCCTATCATCGGTGTTATATCCTATCTTCGGTGTTATGTCCTATCATCGGTGTTATATCCTATCATCGATGTTATATCCTATCATCGATGCTATGTCCTATCATCTGTGTTATGTCCTATCATCGGTGTTATGTCCTATCATCGGTGTTATATCCTATCATCGGTGTTATATCCTATCATCGATGTTATGTCCTATCATCGGTGTTATATCCTATCATCGGTGTTATATCCTATCATCTGTGTTATATCCTATCATCGATGTTATAGCCTATCATCGATGTTATGTCCTATCATCTGTGTTATGTCCTATCATCGATGTTATAGCCTATCATCGATGTTATGTCCTATCATCGGTGTTATGTCCTATCATCGGTGTTATATCCTATCATCGGTGTTATGTCCTATCATCGGTGTTATATCCTATCGTCGATGTTATATCCTATCATCGATGCTATGTCCTATCATCTGTGTTATGTCCTATCATCGGTGTTATGTCCTATCATCGGTGTTATATCCTATCATCGATGTTATATCCTATCATCGATGTTATGTCCTATCATCGGTGTTATATCCTATCATCGGTGTTATATCCTATCATCATTGTTATATCTTATCACCCGTGTTATATCCTATCATCGGTGTTATGTCCTATCATCGATGTTATATCCTATCATCGATGTTATGTCCTATCATCTGTGTTATATCCTATCATCTGTGTTATGTCTTATCATCGGTGTTATATCCTATCATCGGTGTTATATCCTATCATCGGTGTTATGTCCTATCATCGGTGTTATATCCTATCATCAATGTTATATCCTATCATCGATGCTATGTCCTATCATCTGTGTTATGTCCTATCATCGGTGTTATGTCCTATCATCGGTGTTATACCCTATCATCGGTGTTATGTCCTATCATCGATGTTATGTCCTATCATCGATGTTATGTCCTATCATCTGTGTTATGTCCTATCATCTGTGTTATGTCCTATCATCGATGTTATGTCCTATCATCGATGCTATATCCTATCATCGATGTTATGTCCTATCATCGATGTTATATCCTATCATCGATGTTATGTCCTATCATCGATGTTATGTCCTATCGTCGATGTCATATCCTATCATCGGTGTTATGTCCTATCATCGGTGTTATGTCCTATCATCGGTGTTATATCCTATCATCCTTGTTATGTCCTATCATCGGTGTTATGTCCTATCATCGATGTTATAGCCTATCATCGATGTTATGTCCTATCATCGGTGTTATGTCCTATCATTGGTGTTATATCCTATCATCGGTGTTATGTCCTATCATCGGTGTTATATCCTATCGTCGATGTTATATCCTATCATCGATGCTATGTCCTATCATCTGTGTTATGTCCTATCATCGGTGTTATGTCCTATCATCGGTGTTATATCCTATCATCGATGTTATATCCTATCATCGATGTTATGTCCTATCATCGGTGTTATATCCTATCATCGGTGTTATATCCTATCATCATTGTTATATCTTATCACCCGTGTTATATCCTATCATCGGTGTTATGTCCTATCATCGATGTTATATCCTATCATCGATGTTATGTCCTATCATCTGTGTTATATCCTATCATCTGTGTTATGTCTTATCATCGATGTTATGTCCTATCATCGGTGTTATATCCTATCATCGGTGTTATATCCTATCATCGATGTTATATCCTCTCATCGGTGTTATGTCCTATCATCGATGTTATATCCTATCATCGATGTTATATCCTATCATCGGTGTTATATCCTATCATCGATGTTATGTCCTATCATCTGTGTTATATCCTATCATCGGTGTTATATCCTATCATCGATGTTATATCCTATCATCGGTGTTATATCCTATCATCTGTGTTATATCCTATCATCGATGTTATATCCTATCATCGATGTTATGTCCTATCATCGGTGTTATATCCTATCATCTGTGTTATGTCCTATCATCTGTGTTATGTCCTATCATCGGTGTTACGTCCTATCATCGATATTATGTCCTATCATCGATGTTATATCCTATCATCGATGTTATGTCCTATCATCGATGTTATGTCCTATCGTCGATGTCATATCCTATCATCGGTGTTATGTCCTATCATCGGTGTTATGTCCTATCATCGGTGTTATATCCTATCATCCTTGTTATGTCCTATCATCGGTGTTATGTCCTATCATCGATGTTATATCCTATCATCGATGTTATGTCCTATCATCGGTGTTATGTCCTATCATCGGTGTTATATCCTATCATCAATGTTATGTCCTATCATCTGTGTTATATCCTATCATCTGTGTTATGTCTTATCACCGGTGTTATATCCTATCATCGATGTTATATCCTATCATCGGTGTTATATCCTATCATCGGTGTTATATCCTATCATCGATGTTATATCCTATCATCGATGTTATGTCCTATCATCGGTGTTATATCCTATCATCTGTGTTATGTCCTATCATCGGTGTTATGTCCTATCATCGGTGTTATGTCCTATCATCGATGTTATGTCCTATCATCGATGTTATGTCCTATCATCTGTGTTATGTCCTATCATCTGTGTTATGTCCTATCATCGATGCTATATCCTATCATCGATGTTATGTCCTATCTCGATGTTATATCCTATCATCGATGTTATGTCCTATCATCGATGTTATGTCCTATCGTCGATGTCATATCCTATCATCGGTGTTATGTCCTATCATCGGTGTTATGTCCTATCATCGGTGTTATATCCTATCATCCTTGTTATGTCCTATCATCGGTGTTATGTCCTATCATCGATGTTATAGCCTATCATCGATGTTATGTCCTATCATCGGTGTTATGTCCTATCATCGGTGTTATATCCTATCATCGGTGTTATGTCCTATCATCGGTGTTATATCCTATCGTCGATGTTATATCCTATCATCGATGCTATGTCCTATCATCTGTGTTATGTCCTATCATCGGTGTTATGTCCTATCATCGGTGTTATATCCTATCATCGATGTTATATCCTATCATCGATGTTATGTCCTATCATCGGTGTTATATCCTATCATCGGTGTTATATCCTATCATCATTGTTATATCTTATCACCCGTGTTATATCCTATCATCGGTGTTATGTCCTATCATCGATGTTATATCCTATCATCGATGTTATGTCCTATCATCTGTGTTATATCCTATCATCTGTGTTATGTCTTATCATCGGTGTTATATCCTATCATCGGTGTTATATCCTATCATCGGTGTTATGTCCTATCATCGGTGTTATATCCTATCATCAATGTTATATCCTATCATCGATGCTATGTCCTATCATCTGTGTTATGTCCTATCATCGGTGTTATGTCCTATCATCGGTGTTATACCCTATCATCGGTGTTATGTCCTATCATCGGTGTTATGTCTTATCATCGATGTTATGTCCTATCATCGGTGTTATATCCTATCATCGGTGTTATATCCTATCATCGATGTTATATCCTATCATCGGTGTTATATCCTCTCATCGGTGTTATGTCCTATCATCGATGTTATATCCTATCATCGATGTTATATCCTATCATCGGTGTTATATCCTATCATCGATGTTATGTCCTATCATCTGTGTTATATCCTATCATCGGTGTTATATCCTATCATCGATGTTATGTCCTATCATCGGTGTTATATCCTATCATCTGTGTTATATCCTATCATCGATGTTATATCCTATCATCGATGTTATGTCCTATCATCGGTGTTATATCCTATCATCTGTGTTATGTCCTATCATCTGTGTTATGTCCTATCATCGGTGTTACGTCCTATCATCGATATTATGTCCTATCATCGATGTTATATCCTATCATCGATGTTATGTCCTATCATCGATGTTATGTCCTATCGTCGATGTCATATCCTATCATCGGTGTTATGTCCTATCATCGGTGTTATGTCCTATCATCGGTGTTATATCCTATCATCCTTGTTATGTCCTATCATCGGTGTTATGTCCTATCATCGATGTTATATCCTATCATCGATGTTATGTCCCATCATCGGTGTTATGTCCTATCATCGGTGTTATATCCTATCATCAATGTTATGTCCTATCATCTGTGTTATATCCTATCATCTGTGTTATGTCTTATCATCGGTGTTATATCCTATCATCGATGTTATATCCTATCATCGATGTTATGTCCTATCATCGGTGTTATATCCTATCATCGGTGTTATATCCTATCATCATTGTTATATCTTATCACCCGTGTTATATCCTATCATCGGTGTTATGTCCTATCATCGATGTTATATCCTATCATCGATGTTATATCCTATCATCGATGTTATGTCCTATCATCGGTGTTATATCCTATCATCGGTGTTATGTCCTATCATCGGTGTTATATCCTATCATCGGTGTTATATCCTATCATCGATGTTATATCCTGTCATCGATGCTATGTCCTATCATCGGTGTTATATCCTATCATCGATGTTATGTCCTATCATCGGTGTTATATCCTATCATCGATGTTATATCCTATCATCAATGTTATGTCCTATCATCGGTGTTATGTCCTATCATCGGTGTTATATCCTATCATCGATGTTATGTCCTATCATCGGTGTTATATCCTATCATCGATGTTATATCCTATCATCGGTGTTATATCCTATCATCGGTGTTATGTCCTATCATCGATGTTATATCCTATCATCGATGTTATGTCCTATCATCGGTGTTATATCCTATCATCGATGTTATATCCTATCATCGATGTTATGTCCTATCATCGGTGTTATATCCTATCATCGATGTTATGTCCTATCATCGGTGTTATATCCTATCATCGATGTTATATCCTATCATCGGTGTTATGTCCTATCATCGGTGTTATGTCCTATCATCGGTGTTATATCCTATCATCGGTGTTATATCCTATCATCGATGTTATGTCCTATCATCGGTGTTATATCCTATCATCGGTGTTATATCCTATCATCGGTGTTATATCCTATCATCTGTGTTATGTCCTATCATCGATGTTATGTCCTATCATCGGTGTTATGTCCTATCATCTGTGTTATATCCTATCATCGGTGTTATGTCCTATCATCGATGTTATGTCCTATCATCGGTGTTATATCTTATCGGTGTTATATCCTATCATCGGTGTTATATCCTATCATCTGTGTTATGTCCTATCATCTGTGTTATGTCCTATCATCGATGTTATATCCTATCATCGGTGTTATGTCCTATCATCGGTGTTATATCCTATCATCGATGTTATATCCTATCATCGATGTTATGTCCTATCATCGGTGTTATATCCTATCATCGATGTTATGTCCTATCATCGGTGTTATATCCTATCATCGATGTTATATCCTATCATCGGTGTTATGTCCTATCATCGGTGTTATGTCCTATCATCGGTGTTATATCCTATCATCGGTGTTATATCCTATCATCGATGTTATGTCCTATCATCGGTGTTATATCCTATCACCGGTGTTATATCCTATCATCGGTGTTATATCCTATCATCTGTGTTATGTCCTATCATCGATGTTATGTCCTATCATCGGTGTTATGTCCTATCATCTGTGTTATATCCTATCATCGGTGTTATGTCCTATCATCGATGTTATGTCCTATCATCGGTGTTATATCTTATCGGTGTTATATCCTATCATCGGTGTTATATCCTATCATCTGTGTTATGTCCTATCATCGGTGTTATATCCTATCATCGGTGTTATATCCTATCATCGGTGTTATATCCTATCATCAATGTTATGTCCTATCATCGGTGTTATATCCTATCATCGATGCTATGTCCTATCATCTGTGTTATGTCCTATCATCGGTGTTATGTCCTATCACCGGTGTTATATCCTATCATCGGTGTTATATCCTATCATCGGTGTTATATCCTATCATCGGTGTTACGTCCTATCATCGGTGTTATATCCTATCATCGATGTTATGTCCTATCATCGGTGTTATATCCTATCATCGATGTTATATTCTATTATCGATGTTATATCCTATCATCTGTGTTATGTCCTATCATCGTTGTTGTGTCCTATCATCGGTGTTATATCCTATCATCGGTGTTATATCCTATCATCGATGTTATGTCCTATCATCGGTGTTATATCCTATCATCGGTGTTATATCCTATCATCGGTGTTATGTCCTATCATCGATGTTATATCCTATCATCGATGTTATATCCTATCATCGGTGTTATATCCTATCATCGATGTTATGTCCTATCATCGGTGTTATATCCTATCATCTGTGTTATGTCCTATCATCGATGTTATGTCCTAACATCGGTGTTATGTCCTATCATCTGTGTTATATCCTATCATTGATGTTATATCCTATCATCGGTGTTATGTCCTATCATTGGTGTTATATCCTATCATCTGTGTTATGTCCAATCATCTGTGTTATGTCCTATCATCGGTGTTATGTCCTATCATCGGTGTTATGTCCTATCGTCGATGTCATATCCTATCATCGGTGTTATGTCCTATCATTGGTGTTATGTCCTATCATCGGTGTTATATCCTATCATCCTTGTTATGTCCTATCATCGGTGTTATGTCCTATCATCGATGTTATATCCTATCATCGATGTTATGTCCTATCATCGGTGTTATGTCCTATCATCGGTGTTATATCCTATCTTCGGTGTTATGTCCTATCATCGGTGTTATATCCTATCATCGATGTTATATCCTATCATCGATGCTATGTCCTATCATCTGTGTTATGTCCTATCATCGGTGTTATGTCCTATCATCGGTGTTATATCCTATCATCGGTGTTATATCCTATCATCGATGTTATGTCCTATCATCGGTGTTATATCCTATCATCGATGTTATGTCCTATCATCTGTGTTATGTCCTATCATCTGTGTTATGTCCTATCATCTGTGTTATGTCCTATCATCGATGTTATGTCCTATCATCGATGTTATGTCCTATCATCGATGTTATGTCCTATCATCTGTGTTATGTCCTATCATCGATGTTATGTCCTATCATCGATGCTATATCTTATCATCGATGTTATGTCCTATCATCGATGTTATATCCTATCATCGATGTTATGTCCTATCATCTGTG
The DNA here is from genome assembly GCF_029633865.1 of Lampris incognitus. Lineage (NCBI taxonomy): Eukaryota > Metazoa > Chordata > Actinopteri > Lampriformes > Lampridae > Lampris > Lampris incognitus. Next base: position 55,901,916 of record NC_079218.1, on the reverse strand, counting down.
TTATATCCTATCATCTGTGTTATGTCTTATCATCGGTGTTATATCCTATCATCGGTGTTATATCCTATCATCGGTGTTATGTCCTATCATCGGTGTTATATCCTATCATCAATGTTATATCCTATCATCGATGCTATGTCCTATCATCTGTGTTATGTCCTATCATCGGTGTTATATCCTATCATCGGTGTTATGTCCTATCATCGGTGTTATATCCTATCGTCGATGTTATATCCTATCATCGATGCTATGTCCTATCATCTGTGTTATGTCCTATCATCGGTGTTATGTCCTATCATCGGTGTTATATCCTATCATCGATGTTATATCCTATCATCGATGTTATGTCCTATCATCGGTGTTATATCCTATCATCGGTGTTATATCCTATCATCATTGTTATATCTTATCATCGGTGTTATGTCCTATCATCGGTGTTATGTCTTATCATCGATGTTATGTCCTATCATCGGTGTTATGTCCTATCATCGATGTTATATCCTATCATCGATGTTATGTCCTATCATCTGTGTTATATCCTATCATCTGTGTTATGTCTTATCATCGGTGTTATATCCTATCATCGGTGTTATATCCTATCATCGGTGTTATATCCTATCATCAATGTTATATCCTATCATCGATGCTATGTCCTATCATCTGTGTTATGTCCTATCATCGGTGTTATGTCCTATCATCGGTGTTATACCCTATCATCGGTGTTATGTCCTATCATCGGTGTTATGTCTTATCATCGATGTTATGTCCTATCATCGGTGTTATATCCTATCATCGGTGTTATATCCTATCATCGATGTTATATCCTATCATCGGTGTTATATCCTCTCATCGGTGTTATGTCCTATCATCGATGTTATATCCTATCATCGATGTTATATCCTATCATCGGTGTTATATCCTATCATCGATGTTATGTCCTATCATCTGTGTTATATCCTATCATCGGTGTTATATCCTATCATCGATGTTATGTCCTATCATCGGTGTTATATCCTATCATCTGTGTTATATCCTATCATCGATGTTATATCCTATCATCGATGTTATGTCCTATCATCGGTGTTATATCCTATCATCTGTGTTATGTCCTATCATCTGTGTTATGTCCTATCATCGGTGTTACGTCCTATCATCGATATTATGTCCTATCATCGATGTTATATCCTATCATCGATGTTATGTCCTATCATCGATGTTATGTCTTATCGTCGATGTCATATCCTATCATCGGTGTTATGTCCTATCATCGGTGTTATGTCCTATCATCGGTGTTATATCCTATCATCCTTGTTATGTCCTATCATCGGTGTTATGTCCTATCATCGATGTTATATCCTATCATCGATGTTATGTCCTATCATCGGTGTTATGTCCTATCATCGGTGTTATATCCTATCATCAATGTTATGTCCTCTCATCTGTGTTATATCCTATCATCTGTGTTATGTCTTATCATCGGTGTTATATCCTATCATCGATGTTATATCCTATCATCGATGTTATGTCCTATCATCGGTGTTATATCCTATCATCGGTGTTATATCCTATCATCATTGTTATATCTTATCACCCGTGTTATATCCTATCATCGGTGTTATGTCCTATCATCGATGTTATATCCTATCATCGATGTTATATCCTATCATCGATGTTATGTCCTATCATCGGTGTTATATCCTATCATCGGTGTTATGTCCTATCATCGGTGTTATATCCTATCATCGGTGTTATATCCTATCATCGATGTTATATCCTGTCATCGATGCTATGTCCTATCATCGGTGTTATATCCTATCATCGATGTTATGTCCTATCATCGGTGTTATATCCTATCATCGATGTTATATCCTATCATCAATGTTATGTCCTATCATCGGTGTTATGTCCTATCATCGGTGTTATATCCTATCATCGATGTTATGTCCTATCATCGGTGTTATATCCTATCATCGATGTTATATCCTATCATCGGTGTTATATCCTATCATCGGTGTTATGTCCTATCATCGATGTTATATCCTATCATCGATGTTATGTCCTATCATCGGTGTTATATCCTATCATCGATGTTATATCCTATCATCGATGTTATGTCCTATCATCGGTGTTATATCCTATCATCGATGTTATGTCCTATCATCGGTGTTATATCCTATCATCGATGTTATATCCTATCATCGGTGTTATGTCCTATCATCGGTGTTATGTCCTATCATCGGTGTTATATCCTATCATCGGTGTTATATCCTATCATCGATGTTATGTCCTATCATCGGTGTTATATCCTATCATCGGTGTTATATCCTATCATCGGTGTTATATCCTATCATCTGTGTTATGTCCTATCATCGATGTTATGTCCTATCATCGGTGTTATGTCCTATCATCTGTGTTATATCCTATCATCGGTGTTATGTCCTATCATCGATGTTATGTCCTATCATCGGTGTTATATCTTATCGGTGTTATATCCTATCATCGGTGTTATATCCTATCATCTGTGTTATGTCCTATCATCTGTGTTATGTCCTATCATCGATGTTATATCCTATCATCGGTGTTATGTCCTATCATCGGTGTTATATCCTATCATCGATGTTATATCCTATCATCGATGTTATGTCCTATCATCGGTGTTATATCCTATCATCGATGTTATGTCCTATCATCGGTGTTATATCCTATCATCGATGTTATATCCTATCATCGGTGTTATGTCCTATCATCGGTGTTATGTCCTATCATCGGTGTTATATCCTATCATCGGTGTTATATCCTATCATCGATGTTATGTCCTATCATCGGTGTTATATCCTATCATCGGTGTTATATCCTATCATCGGTGTTATATCCTATCATCTGTGTTATGTCCTATCATCGATGTTATGTCCTATCATCGGTGTTATGTCATATCATCTGTGTTATATCCTATCATCGGTGTTATGTCCTATCATCGATGTTATGTCCTATCATCGGTGTTATATCTTATCGGTGTTATATCCTATCATCGGTGTTATATCCTATCATCTGTGTTATGTCCTATCATCTGTGTTATGTCCTATCATCGGTGTTATATCCTATCATCGGTGTTATATCCTATCATCGGTGTTATATCCTATCATCAATGTTATGTCCTATCATCGGTGTTATATCCTATCATCGATGCTATGTCCTATCATCTGTGTTATGTCCTATCATCGGTGTTATGTCCTATCACCGGTGTTATATCCTATCATCGGTGTTATATCCTATCATCGGTGTTATATCCTATCATCGGTGTTACGTCCTATCATCGGTGTTATATCCTATCATCGATGTTATGTCCTATCATCGGTGTTATATCCTATCATCGATGTTATATCCTATTATCGATGTTATATCCTATCATCTGTGTTATGTCCTATCATCGTTGTTGTGTCCTATCATCGGTGTTATATCCTATCATCGGTGTTATATCCTATCATCGATGTTATGTCCTATCATCGGTGTTATATCCTATCATCGGTGTTATATCCTATCATCGGTGTTATGTCCTATCATCGATGTTATATCCTATCATCGATGTTATATCCTATCATCGGTGTTATATCCTATCATCGATGTTATGTCCTATCATCGGTGTTATATCCTATCATCTGTGTTATGTCCTATCATCGATGTTATGTCCTAACATCGGTGTTATGTCCTATCATCTGTGTTATATCCTATCATTGATGTTATATCCTATCATCGGTGTTATGTCCTATCATTGGTGTTATATCCTATCATCTGTGTTATGTCCAATCATCTGTGTTATGTCCTATCATCGGTGTTATGTCCTATCATCGGTGTTATGTCCTATCGTCGATGTCATATCCTATCATCGGTGTTATGTCCTATCATTGGTGTTATGTCCTATCATCGGTGTTATATCCTATCATCCTTGTTATGTCCTATCATCGGTGTTATGTCCTATCATCGATGTTATATCCTATCATCGATGTTATGTCCTATCATCGGTGTTATGTCCTATCATCGGTGTTATATCCTATCTTCGGTGTTATGTCCTATCATCGGTGTTATATCCTATCATCGATGTTATATCCTATCATCGATGCTATGTCCTATCATCTGTGTTATGTCCTATCATCGGTGTTATGTCCTATCATCGGTGTTATATCCTATCATCGGTGTTATATCCTATCATCGATGTTATGTCCTATCATCGGTGTTATATCCTATCATCGATGTTATGTCCTATCATCGATGTTATGTCCTATCATCTGTGTTATGTCCTATCATCTGTGTTATGTCCTATCATCGATGTTATGTCCTATCATCGATGCTATATCCTATCATCGATGTTATGTCCTATCATCGATGTTATATCCTATCATCGATGTTATGTCCTATCATCGATGTTATGTCCTATCATCTGTGTTATGTCCTATCATCGATGTTATGTCCTATCATCGATGCTATATCCTATCATCGATGTTATGTCCTATCATCGATGTTATATCCTATCATCGATGTTATGTCCTATCATCTGTGTTATATCCTATCATCTGTGTTATGTCTTATCATCGGTGTTATATCCTATCATCGGTGTTATATCCTATCATCGGTGTTATGTCCTATCATCGGTGTTATATCCTATCATCAATGTTATATCCTATCATCGATGCTATGTCCTATCATCGGTGTTATATCCTATCATCGATGCTATGTCCTATCATCTGTGTTATGTCCTATCATCGGTGTTATGTCCTATCACCGGTGTTATATCCTATCATCGGTGTTATATCCTATCATCGGTGTTATATCCTATCATCGGTGTTACGTCCTATCATCGGTGTTATATCCTATCATCGATGTTATGTCCTATCATCGGTGTTATATCCTATCATCGATGTTATATCCTATTATCGATGTTATATCCTATCATCTGTGTTATGTCCAATCATCGTTGTTGTGTCCTATCATCGGTGTTATATCCTATCATCGGTGTTATATCCTATCATCGATGTTATGTCCTATCATCGATGTTATATCCTATCATCGGTGTTATATCCTATCATCGGTGTTATGTCCTATCATCGATGTTATATCCTATCATCGGTGTTATATCCTATCATCGATGTTATGTCCTATCATCGGTGTTATATCCTATCATCTGTGTTATGTCCTATCATCGATGTTATGTCCTATCGTCGATGTCATATCCTATCATCGGTGTTATGTCCTATCATTGGTGTTATGTCCTATCATCGGTGTTATATCCTATCATCCTTGTTATGTCCTATCATCGGTGTTATGTCCTATCATCGATGTTATATCCTATCATCGATGTTATGTCCTATCATCGGTGTTATGTCCTATCATCGGTGTTATATCCTATCTTCGGTGTTATGTCCTATCATCGGTGTTATATCCTATCATCGATGTTATATCCTATCATCGATGCTATGTCCTATCATCTGTGTTATGTCCTATCATCGGTGTTATGTCCTATCATCGGTGTTATATCCTATCATCGGTGTTATATCCTATCATCGATGTTATGTCCTATCATCGGTGTTATATCCTATCATCGATGTTATGTCCTATCATCGATGTTATGTCCTATCATCTGTGTTATGTCCTATCATCTGTGTTATGTCCTATCATCTGTGTTATGTCCTATCATCGATGCTATATCCTATCATCGATGTTATGTCCTATCATCGATGTTATATCCTATCATCGATGTTATGTCCTATCATCGATGTTATGTCCTATCATCTGTGTTATGTCCTATCATCGATGTTATGTCCTATCATCGATGCTATATCCTATCATCGATGTTATGTCCTATCATCGATGTTATATCCTATCATCGATGTTATGTCCTATCATCTGTGTTATATCCTATCATCTGTGTTATGTCTTATCATCGGTGTTATATCCTATCATCGGTGTTATATCCTATCATCGGTGTTATGTCCTATCATCGGTGTTATATCCTATCATCAATGTTATATCCTATCATCGATGCTATGTCCTATCATCGGTGTTATATCCTATCATCGATGCTATGTCCTATCATCTGTGTTATGTCCTATCATCGGTGTTATGTCCTATCACCGGTGTTATATCCTATCATCGGTGTTATATCCTATCATCGGTGTTACGTCCTATCATCGGTGTTATATCCTATCATCGATGTTATGTCCTATCATCGGTGTTATATCCTATCATCGATGTTATATCCTATTATCGATGTTATATCCTATCATCTGTGTTATGTCCAATCATCGTTGTTGTGTCCTATCATCGGTGTTATATCCTATCATCGGTGTTATATCCTATCATCGATGTTATGTCCTATCATCGATGTTATATCCTATCATCGGTGTTATATCCTATCATCGGTGTTATGTCCTATCATCGATGTTATATCCTATCATCGGTGTTATATCCTATCATCGATGTTATGTCCTATCATCGGTGTTATATCCTATCATCTGTGTTATGTCCTATCATCGATGTTATGTCCTATCGTCGATGTCATATCCTATCATCGGTGTTATGTCCTATCATCGGTGTTATGTCCTATCATCGGTGTTATATCCTATCATCCTTGTTATGTCCTATCATCGGTGTTATGTCCTATCATAGATGTTATATCCTATCATCGATGTAATGTCCTATCATCGGTGTTATGTCCTATCATCGGTGTTATATCCTATCATCGGTGTTATGTCCTATCATCGGTGTTATATCCTATCATCGATGTTATATCCTATCATCGATGCTATGTCCTATCATCTGTGTTATGTCCTATCATCGGTGTTATGTCCTATCATCGGTGTTATATCCTATCATCGATGTTATATCCTATCATCGATGTTATGTCCTATCATCGGTGTTATATCCTATCATCGGTGTTATATCCTATCACCCGTGTTATATCCTATCATCGGTGTTATGTCCTATCATCGATGTTATGTCCTATCATCGATGTTATATCCTATCATCGATGTTATGTCCTATCATCGGTGTTATATCCTATCATCTGTGTTATGTCCTATCATCGGTGTTATGTCCTCTCATCGGTGTTTTGTCCTATCATCGGTGTTATATCCTATCATCGATGTTATATCCTCTCATCGATGTTATATCCTATCATCGATGTTATGTCCTATCATCGGTGTTATATCCTATCATCTGTGTTATGTCCTATCATCTGTGTTATGTCCTATCATCGGTGTTATATCCTATCATCGGTGTTATATCCTATCATCGGTGTTATGTCCTATCATCGGTGTTATATCCTATCATCGGTGTTACATCCTATCATCGATGTTATGTCCTATCATCGGTGTTATATCCTATCATCGATGTTATGTCCTATCATCTGTGTTTTATCCTATCATCGGTGTTATATCCTATCATCGATGTTATGTCCTATCATCGGTGTTATATCCTATCATCGGTGTTATATCCTATCATCGATGTTATATCCTATCATCGATGTTATGTCCTATCATCGATGTTATGTCCTATCATCTGTGTTATGTCCTATCATCTGTGTTATGTCCTATCATCGGTGTTATGTCCTATCATCGATGTTATGTCCTATCATCGATGTTATATCCTATCATCGATGTTATGTCCTATCATCGGTGTTATATCCTATCATCTGTGTTATGTCCTATCATCGGTGTTATGTCCTCTCATCGGTGTTTTGTCCTATCATCGGTGTTATATCCTATCATCGATGTTATATCCTCTCATCGATGTTATATCCTATCATCGATGTTATGTCCTATCATCGGTGTTATATCCTATCATCTGTGTTATGTCCTATCATCTGTGTTATGTCCTATCATCGGTGTTATATCCTATCATCGGTGTTATATCCTATCATCGGTGTTATGTCCTATCATCGGTGTTATATCCTATCATCGGTGTTACATCCTATCATCGATGTTATGTCCTATCATCGGTGTTATATCCTATCATCGATGTTATGTCCTATCATCTGTGTTTTATCCTATCATCGGTGTTATATCCTATCATCGATGTTATGTCCTATCATCGGTGTTATATCCTATCATCGGTGTTATATCCTATCATCGATGTTATATCCTATCATCGATGTTATGTCCTATCATCGATGTTATGTCCTATCATCTGTGTTATGTCCTATCATCTGTGTTATGTCCTATCATCGATGTTATGTCCTATCATCGATGCTATATCCTACCATCGATGTTATGTCCTATCATCGATGTTATATCCTATCATCTGTGTTATGTCCTATCATCGGTGTTATGTCCTATCATCGATGTTATATCCTATCATCGATGCTATGTCCTATCATCTGTGTTATGTCCTATCATCGGTGTTATGTCCTATCATCGGTGTTATATCCTATCATCGGTGTTATATCCTATCATCGATGTTATATCCTATCATCGATGTTATGTCCTATCATCGGTGTTATATCCTATCATCTGTGTTATGTTCTATCATCTGTGTTATGTCCTATCATCGGTGTTATGTCCTATCATCGGTGTTATGTCCTATCATCGATGTTATGTCCTATCATCGATGTTATGTCCTATCATCTGTGTTATGTCCTATCATCTGTGTTATGTCCTATCATCGATGCTATATCCTATCATCGATGTTATGTCCTATCATCGATGTTATATCCTATCATCTGTGTTATGTCCTATCATCGGTGTTATGTCCTATCATCGGTGTTACATCCTATCATCTGTGTTATGTCCTATCATCGGTGTTATATCCTATCATCATTGTTATATCTTATCATCGGTGTTATATCCTCTCATCGGTGTTATGCCCTATCATCGATGTTATATCCTATCATCGATGTTATATCCTATCATCGGTGTTATATCCTATCATCGATGTTATGTCCTATCATCTGTGTTATATCCTATCATCGGTGTTATATCCTATCATCGATGTTATGTCCTATCATCGGTGTTATATCCTATCATCGGTGTTATATCCTATCATCGATGTTATATCCTATCATCGATGTTATGTCCTATCATCGTTGTTATATCCTATCATCTGTGTTATGTCCTATCATCTGTGTTATGTCCTATCATCGGTGTTATGTCCTATCATCGGTGTTATATCCTATCATCGGTGTTATATCCTGTCATCGGTGTTATGTCCTATCATCGGTGTTATATCCTATCATCTGTGTTATATCCTATCATCGGTGTTATATCATATCATCGATGTTATATCCTATCATCGATGTTATATCGTATCATCTGTGTTATGTCCTATCATCGGTGTTATGTCCTATCACCGGTGTTATATCCTATCATCGGTGTTATATCATATCATCGGTGTTATGTCCTATCATCGGTGTTACGTCCTATCATCGGTGTTATATCCTATCATCGATGTTATGTCCTATCATCGGTGTTATATCCTATCATCGGTGTTATATCCTATCATCGATGTTATATCCTATCATCTGTGTTATGTCCTATCATCGGTGTTATATCCTATCATCGGTGTTATATCCTATCATCGGTGTTATGTCCTATCATCGATGTTATATCCTATCATCGATGTTATATCCTATCATCGGTGTTATATCCTATCATCGATGTTACGTCCTATCATCGGTGTTATACCCTATCATCTGTGTTATGTCCTATCATCGATGTTATGTCCTATCATCGGTGTTATGTCCTATCATCTGTGTTATATCCTATCATCGGTGTTATATCCTATCATCGATGTTATGTCCTATCATCGGTGTTATATCTTATCGGTGTTATATCCTATCATCGGTGTTATATCCTATCATCTGTGTTATGTCCTATCATCTGTGTTATGTCCTATCATCGGTGTTATATCCTATCATCGGTGTTATATCCTATCATCGGTGTTATGTCCTATCATCGGTGTTATATCCTATCATCGATGTTATGTCCTATCATCGGTGTTATATCCTATCATCAATGTTATGTCCTATCATCGGTGTTATATCCTATCATCGATGTTATATCGTATCATCTGTGTTATGTCCTATCATCGGTGTTATGTCCTATCACCGGTGTTATATCCTATCATCGGTGTTATATCCTATCATCGGTGTTATGTCCTATCATCGGTGTTACGTCCTATCATCGGTGTTATATCCTATCATCGATGTTATGTCCTATCATCGGTGTTATATCCTATCATCGGTGTTATATCCTATCATCGATGTTATATCCTATCATCTGTGTTATGTCCTATCATCGTTGTTATGTCCTATCATCGGTGTTATATCCTATCATCGGTGTTATATCCTATCATCGATGTTATATCCTATCATCGGTGTTATATCCTATCATCGGTGTTATATCCTATCATCGGTGTTATGTCCTATCATCGATGTTATATCCTATCATCGATGTTATATCCTATCATCGGTGTTATATCCTATCATCGATGTTACGTCCTATCATCGGTGTTATACCCTATCATCTGTGTTATGTCCTATCATCGATGTTATGTCCTATCATCGGTGTTATGTCCTATCATCTGTGTTATATCCTATCATCGGTGTTATATCCTATCATCGATGTTATGTCCTATCATCGGTGTTATATCTTATCGGTGTTATATCCTATCATCGGTGTTATATCCTATCATCTGTGTTATGTCCTATCATCGGTGTTATATCCTATCATCGGTGTTATATCCTATCATCGGTGTTATGTCCTATCATCGGTGTTATATCCTATCATCGATGTTATGTCCTATCATCGGTGTTATATCCTATCATCAATGTTATGTCCTATCATCGGTGTTATATCCTATCATCGATGTTATATCCTATCATCGATGTTATGTCCTATCATCGATGTTATGTCCTATCATCTGTGTTATGTCCTATCATCTGTGTTATGTCCTATCATCGATGTTATGTCCTATCATCGATGTTATATCCTATCATCTGTGTTATGTCCTATCATCGGTGTTATGTCCTATCATCGGTGTTATATCCTATCATCTGTGTTATGTCATATCATCGGTGTTATATCCTATCATCATTGTTATATCTTATCATCGGTGTTATATCCTCTCATCGGTGTTATGCCCTATCATCGATGTTATATCCTATCATCGATGTTATATCCTATCATCGGTGTTATATCCTATCATCGATGTTATGTCCTATCATCTGTGTTATATCCTATCATCGGTGTTATATCCTATCATCGATGTTATGTCCTATCATCGGTGTTATATCCTATCATCGGTGTTATATCCTATCATCGATGTTATATCCTATCATCGATGTTATGTCCTATCATCGTTGTTATATCCTATCATCTGTGTTATGTCCTATCATCTGTGTTATGTCCTATCATCGGTGTTATGTCCTATCATCGGTGTTATATCCTATCATCGGTGTTATATCTTGTCATCGGTGTTATGTCCTATCATCGGTGTTATATCCTATCATCTGTGTTATATCCTATCATCGGTGTTATATCATATCATCGATGTTATATCCTATCATCGATGTTATATCGTATCATCTGTGTTATATCCTATCATCGGTGTTATATCCTATCATCGGTGTTATATCCTATCATCGGTGTTATGTCCTATCATCGGTGTTATATCCTATCATCGATGTTATATCCTATCATCGATGCTATGTCCTATCATCTGTGTTATGTCCTATCATCGGTGTTATGTCCTATCACCGGTGTTATATCCTATCATCGGTGTTATATCCTATCATCGGTGTTATGTCCTATCATCGGTGTTACGTCCTATCATCGGTGTTATATCCTATCATCGATGTTATGTCCTATCATCGGTGTTATATCCTATCATCGGTGTTATATCCTATCATCGATGTTATATCCTATCATCTGTGTTATATCCTATCATCGGTGTTATATCCTATCATCGGTGTTATATCCTATCATCGGTGTTATATCCTATCATCGATGTTATATCCTATCATCGGTGTTATATCCTATCATCGATGTTACGTCCTATCATCGGTGTTATATCCTATCATCTGTGTTATGTCCTATCATCGATGTTATGTCCTATCATCGGTGTTATGTCCTATCATCTGTGTTATATCCTATCATCGGTGTTATATCTTATCGGTGTTATATCCTATCATCGGTGTTATATCCTATCATCGATGTTATGTCCTATCATCGTTGTTATATCCTATCATCGGTGTTATATCCTATCATCTGTGTTATGTCCTATCATCGGTGTTATGTCCTATCATCGGTGTTATATCCTATCATCGGTGTTATATCTTGTCATCGGTGTTATGTCCTATCATCGGTGTTATATCCTATCATCTGTGTTATATCCTATCATCGGTGTTATATCATATCATCGATGTTATATCCTATCATCGATGTTATATCGTATCATCTGTGTTATATCCTATCATCGGTGTTATATCCTATCATCGGTGTTATATCCTATCATCGGTGTTATGTCCTATCATCGGTGTTATATCCTATCATCGATGTTATATCCTATCATCGATGCTATGTCCTATCATCTGTGTTATGTCCTATCATCGGTGTTATGTCCTATCACCGGTGTTATATCCTATCACCGGTGTTATATCCTATCATCGGTGTTATGTCCTATCATCGGTGTTACGTCCTATCATCGGTGTTATATCCTATCATCGATGTTATGTCCTATCATCGGTGTTATATCCTATCATCGGTGTTATATCCTATCATCGATGTTATATCCTATCATCTGTGTTATATCCTATCATCGGTGTTATATCCTATCATCGGTGTTATATCCTATCATCGATGTTATATCCTATCATCGGTGTTATATCCTATCATCGATGTTACGTCCTATCATCGGTGTTATATCCTATCATCTGTGTTATGTCCTATCATCGATGTTATGTCCTATCATCGGTGTTATGTCCTATCATCTGTGTTATATCCTATCATCGGTGTTATATCTTATCGGTGTTATATCCTATCATCGGTGTTATATCCTATCATCGATGTTATGTCCTATCATCGTTGTTATATCCTATCATCGGTGTTATATCCTATCATCGGTGTTATGTTCTATCATCGATGTTATATCCTATCATCGATGTTATATCCTATCATCGGTGTTATATCCTATCATCGATGTTATGTCCTATCATCGGTGTTATATCCTATCATCTGTGTTATGTCCTATCATCGATGTTATGTCCTATCATCGGTGTTATGTCCTATCATCTGTGTTATATCCTATCATCGATGTTATATCCTATCATCGGTGTTATGTCCTATCATCGGTGTTATATCCTATCATCTGTGTTATGTCCAATCATCTGTGTTATGTCCTATCATCGGTGTTATGTCCTATCATCGGTGTTATGTCCTATCATCGATGTTATATCCTATCATCGGTGTTATATCCTATCATCGATGTTATGTCCTATCATCGGTGTTATATCCTATCATCGGTGTTATATCCTATCATCGATGTTATGTCCTATCATCGGTGTTATATCCTATCATCGGTGTTATATCCTATCATCGATGTTATATCCTATCATCGATGTTATGTCCTATCATCGTTGTTATATCCTATCATCTGTGTTATGTCCTATCATCTGTGTTATGTCCTATCATCGGTGTTATGTCCTATCATCGGTGTTATATCCTATCATCGGTGTTATATCCTGTCATCGGTGTTATGTCCTATCATCGGTGTTATATCCTATCATCTGTGTTATATCCTATCATCGGTGTTATATCATATCATCGATGTTATATCCTATCATCGATGTTATATCGTATCATCTGTGTTATGTCCTATCATCGGTGTTATATCCTATCATCGGTGTTATGTCCTATCATCGGTGTTACGTCCTATCATCGGTGTTATATCCTATCATCGATGTTATGTCCTATCATCGGTGTTATATCCTATCATCGGTGTTATATCCTATCATCGATGTTATATCCTATCATCTGTGTTATGTCCTATCATCGTTGTTATGTCCTATCATCGGTGTTATATCCTATCATCGGTGTTATATCCTATCATCTGTGTTATGTCCTATCATCGATGTTATGTCCTATCATCGGTGTTATATCCTATCATCGGTGTTATGTCCTATCATCGATGTTATATCCTATCATCGGTGTTATATCCTATCATCGGTGTTATATCCTATCATCGGTGTTATATCCTATCATCGATGTTACGTCCTATCATCGGTGTTATACCCTATCATCTGTGTTATGTCCTATCATCGATGTTATGTCCTATCATCGGTGTTATGTCCTATCATTTGTGTTATATCCTATCATCGGTGTTATATCCTATCATCGGTGTTATATCCTATCATCCTTGTTATGTCCTATCATTGGTGTTATGTCCTATCATCGATGTTATATCCTATCATCTGTGTTATGTCCTATCATCTGTGTTATGTCCTATCATCGGTGTTATATCCTATCATCGGTGTTATATCCTATCATCGATGTTATGTCCTATCATCGGTGTTATATCCTATCATCGGTGTTATATCCTATCATCGATGTTATATCCTATCATCTGTGTTATGTCCTATCATCGTTGTTATGTCCTATCATCGGTGTTATATCCTATCATCGGTGTTATATCCTATCATCTGTGTTATGTCCTATCATCGATGTTATGTCCTATCATCGGTGTTATATCCTATCATCGGTGTTATGTCCTATCATCGATGTTATATCCTATCATCGGTGTTATATCCTATCATCGGTGTTATATCCTATCATCGATGTTACGTCCTATCATCGGTGTTATACCCTATCATCTGTGTTATGTCCTATCATCGATGTTATGTCCTATCATCGGTGTTATGTCCTATCATTTGTGTTATATCCTATCATCGGTGTTATATCCTATCATCGGTGTTATATCCTATCATCCTTGTTATGTCCTATCATTGGTGTTATGTCCTATCATCGATGTTATATCCTATCATCTGTGTTATGTCCTATCATCTGTGTTATGTCCTATCATCGGTGTTATATCCTATCATCGGTGTTATATCCTATCATCGGTGTTATGTCCTATCATCGGTGTTATATCCTATCATCGATGTTATGTCCTATCATCGGTGTTATATCCTATCATCAATGTTATGTCCTATCATCGGTGTTATATCCTATCATCGATGCTATGTCCTATCATCTGTGTTATGTCCTATCATCGGTGTTATGTCCTATCACCGGTGTTATATCCTATCATCGGTGTTATATCCTATCATCGGTGTTACATCCTATCATCGATGTTATGTCCTATCATCGGTGTTATATCCTATCATCGATGTTATATCCTATTATCGATGTTATATCCTATCATCTGTGTTATGTCCAATCATCGTTGTTGTGTCCTATCATCGGTGTTATATCCTATCATCGGTGTTATGTCCTATCATCGATGTTATGTCCTATCATCGATGTTATGTCCTATCATCTGTGTTATGTCCTATCATCTGTGTTATGTCCTATCATCGATGTTATGTCCTATCATCGATGCTATATCCTATCATCGATGTTATGTCCTATCATCGATGTTATATCCTATCATCTGTGTTATGTCCTATCATCGGTGTTATGTCCTATCATCGGTGTTACATCCTATCATCTGTGTTATGTCCTATCATCGGTGTTATATCCTATCATCATTGTTATATCTTATCATCGGTGTTATATCCTCTCATCGGTGTTATGCCCTATCATCGATGTTATATCCTATCATCGATGTTATATCCTATCATCGGTGTTATATCCTATCATCGATGTTATGTCCTATCATCTGTGTTATATCCTATCATCGGTGTTATATCCTATCATCGATGTTATGTCCTATCATCGGTGTTATATCCTATCATCGGTGTTATATCCTATCATCGATGTTATATCCTATCATCGATGTTATGTCCTATCATCGTTGTTATATCCTATCATCTGTGTTATGTCCTATCATCTGTGTTATGTCCTATCATCGGTGTTATGTCCTATCATCGGTGTTATATCCTATCATCGGTGTTATATCCTGTCATCGGTGTTATGTCCTATCATCGGTGTTATATCCTATCATCTGTGTTATATCCTATCATCGGTGTTATATCATATCATCGATGTTATATCCTATCATCGATGTTATATCGTATCATCTGTGTTATGTCCTATCATCGGTGTTATGTCCTATCACCGGTGTTATATCCTATCATCGGTGTTATATCCTATCATCGGTGTTATGTCCTATCATCGGTGTTACGTCCTATCATCGGTGTTATATCCTATCATCGATGTTATGTCCTATCATCGGTGTTATATCCTATCATCGGTGTTATATCCTATCATCGATGTTATATCCTATCATCTGTGTTATGTCCTATCATCGTTGTTATGTCCTATCATCGGTGTTATATCCTATCATCGGTGTTATATCCTATCATCGATGTTATATCCTATCATCGGTGTTATATCCTATCATCGGTGTTATATCCTATCATCGGTGTTATGTCCTATCATCGATGTTATATCCTATCATCGATGTTATATCCTATCATCGGTGTTATATCCTATCATCGATGTTACGTCCTATCATCGGTGTTATACCCTATCATCTGTGTTATGTCCTATCATCGATGTTATGTCCTATCATCGGTGTTATGTCCTATCATCTGTGTTATATCCTATCATCGGTGTTATATCCTATCATCGATGTTATGTCCTATCATCGGTGTTATATCTTATCGGTGTTATATCCTATCATCGGTGTTATATCCTATCATCTGTGTTATGTCCTATCATCTGTGTTATGTCCTATCATCGGTGTTACATCCTATCATCGGTGTTATATCCTATCATCGGTGTTATGTCCTATCATCGGTGTTATATCCTATCATCGATGTTATGTCCTATCATCGGTGTTATATCCTATCATCAATGTTATGTCCTATCATCGGTGTTATATCCTATCATCGATGCTATGTCCTATCATCTGTGTTATGTCCTATCACCGGTGTTATATCCTATCATCGGTGTTATATCCTATCATCGGTGTTATATCCTATCATCGGTGTTACGTCCTATCATCGGTGTTATATCCTATCATCGATGTTATGTCCTATCATCGGTGTTATATCCTATCATCGATGTTATATCCTATTATCGATGTTATATCCTATCATCTGTGTTATGTCCAATCATCGTTGTTGTGTCCTATCATCGGTGTTATGTCCTATCATCGATGTTATATCCTATCATCTGTGTTATGTCCTATCATCTGTGTTATGTCCTATCATCGGTGTTATATCCTATCATCGGTGTTATATCCTATCATCGGTGTTATATCCTATCATCGATGTTATGTCCTATCATCGGTGTTATATCCTATCATCAATGTTATGTCCTATCATCGGTGTTATATCCTATCATCGATGCTATGTCCTATCATCTGTGTTATGTCCTATCATCGGTGTTATGTCCTATCACCGGTGTTATATCCTATCATCGGTGTTATATCCTATCATCGGTGTTATATCCTATCATCGGTGTTACGTCCTATCATCGGTGTTATATCCTATCATCGATGTTATGTCCTATCATCGGTGTTATATCCTATCATCGATGTTATATCCTATTATCGATGTTATATCCTATCATCTGTGTTATGTCCAATCATCGTTGTTGTGTCCTATCATCGGTGTTATATCCTATCATCGGTGTTATGTCCTATCATCGATGTTATGTCCTATCATCGATGTTATGTCCTATCATCTGTGTTATGTCCTATCATCTGTGTTATGTCCTATCATCGATGTTATGTCCTATCATCGATGCTATATCCTATCATCGATGTTATGTCCTATCATCGATGTTATATCCTATCATCTGTGTTATGTCCTATCATCGGTGTTATGTCCTATCATCGGTGTTACATCCTATCATCTGTGTTATGTCCTATCATCGGTGTTATATCCTATCATCATTGTTATATCTTATCATCGGTGTTATATCCTCTCATCGGTGTTATGCCCTATCATCGATGTTATATCCTATCATCGATGTTATATCCTATCATCGGTGTTATATCCTATCATCGATGTTATGTCCTATCATCTGTGTTATATCCTATCATCGGTGTTATATCCTATCATCGATGTTATGTCCTATCATCGGTGTTATATCCTATCATCGGTGTTATATCCTATCATCGATGTTATATCCTATCATCGATGTTATGTCCTATCATCGTTGTTATATCCTATCATCTGTGTTATGTCCTATCATCTGTGTTATGTCCTATCATCGGTGTTATGTCCTATCATCGGTGTTATATCCTATCATCGGTGTTATATCCTGTCATCGGTGTTATGTCCTATCATCGGTGTTATATCCTATCATCTGTGTTATATCCTATCATCGGTGTTATATCATATCATCGATGTTATATCCTATCATCGATGTTATATCGTATCATCTGTGTTATGTCCTATCATCGGTGTTATGTCCTATCACCGGTGTTATATCCTATCATCGGTGTTATATCCTATCATCGGTGTTATGTCCTATCATCGGTGTTACGTCCTATCATCGGTGTTATATCCTATCATCGATGTTATGTCCTATCATCGGTGTTATATCCTATCATCGGTGTTATATCCTATCATCGATGTTATATCCTATCATCTGTGTTATGTCCTATCATCGTTGTTATGTCCTATCATCGGTGTTATATCCTATCATCGGTGTTATATCCTATCATCGATGTTATATCCTATCATCGGTGTTATATCCTATCATCGGTGTTATATCCTATCATCGGTGTTATGTCCTATCATCGATGTTATATCCTATCATCGATGTTATATCCTATCATCGGTGTTATATCCTATCATCGATGTTACGTCCTATCATCGGTGTTATACCCTATCATCTGTGTTATGTCCTATCATCGATGTTATGTCCTATCATCGGTGTTATGTCCTATCATCTGTGTTATATCCTATCATCGGTGTTATATCCTATCATCGATGTTATGTCCTATCATCGGTGTTATATCTTATCGGTGTTATATCCTATCATCGGTGTTATATCCTATCATCTGTGTTATGTCCTATCATCTGTGTTATGTCCTATCATCGGTGTTACATCCTATCATCGGTGTTATATCCTATCATCGGTGTTATGTCCTATCATCGGTGTTATATCCTATCATCGATGTTATGTCCTATCATCGGTGTTATATCCTATCATCAATGTTATGTCCTATCATCGGTGTTATATCCTATCATCGATGCTATGTCCTATCATCTGTGTTATGTCCTATCATCGGTGTTATGTCCTATCACCGGTGTTATATCCTATCATCGGTGTTATATCCTATCATCGGTGTTATATCCTATCATCGGTGTTACGTCCTATCATCGGTGTTATATCCTATCATCGATGTTATGTCCTATCATCGGTGTTATATCCTATCATCGATGTTATATCCTATTATCGATGTTATATCCTATCATCTGTGTTATGTCCAATCATCGTTGTTGTGTGCTATCATCGGTGTTATATCCTATCATCGGTGTTATATCCTATCATCGATGTTATGTCCTATCATCGATGTTATATCCTATCATCGGTGTTATATCCTATCATCGGTGTTATGTCCTATCATCGATGTTATATCCTATCATCGGTGTTATATCCTATCATCGATGTTATGTCCTATCATCGGTGTTATATCCTATCATCTGTGTTATGTCCTATCATCGATGTTATGTCCTATCGTCGATGTCATATCCTATCATCGGTGTTATGTCCTATCATCGGTGTTATGTCCTATCATCGGTGTTATATCCTATCATCCTTGTTATGTCCTATCATCGGTGTTATGTCCTATCATAGATGTTATATCCTATCATCGATGTAATGTCCTATCATCGGTGTTATGTCCTATCATCGGTGTTATATCCTATCATCGGTGTTATGTCCTATCATCGGTGTTATATCCTATCATCGATGTTATATCCTATCATCGATGCTATGTCCTATCATCTTTGTTATGTCCTATCATCGGTGTTATGTCCTATCATCGGTGTTATATCCTATCATCGATGTTATATCCTATCATCGATGCTATGTCCTATCATCTTTGTTATGTCCTATCATCGGTGTTATGTCCTATCATCGGTGTTATATCCTATCATCGATGTTATATCCTATCATCGATGTTATGTCCTATCATCGGTGTTATATCCTATCATCGATGTTATATCCTATCATCGGTGTTATATCCTATCATCGATGTTACGTCCTATCATCGGTGTTATACCCTATCATCTGTGTTATGTCCTATCATCGATGTTATGTCCTATCATCGGTGTTATGTCCTATCATCTGTGTTATATCCTATCATCGGTGTTATATCCTATCATCGATGTTATGTCCTATCATTGGTGTTATATCTTATCGGTGTTATATCCTATCATCGGTGTTATATCCTATCATCTGTGTTATGTCCTATCATCTGTGTTATGTCCTATCATCGGTGTTACATCCTATCATCGGTGTTATATCCTATCATCGGTGTTATGTCCTATCATCGGTGTTATATCCTATCATCGATGTTATGTCCTATCATCGGTGTTATATCCTATCATCAATGTTATGTCCTATCATCGGTGTTATATCCTATCATCGATGCTATGTCCTATCATCTGTGTTATGTCCTATCATCGGTGTTATGTCCTATCACCGGTGTTATATCCTATCATCGGTGTTATATCCTATCATCGGTGTTATATCCTATCATCGGTGTTACGTCCTATCATCGGTGTTATATCCTATCATCGATGTTATGTCCTATCATCGGTGTTATATCCTATCATCGATGTTATATCCTATTATCGATGTTATATCCTATCATCTGTGTTATGTCCAATCATCGTTGTTGTGTCCTATCATCGGTGTTATGTCCTATCATCGATGTTATATCCTATCATCTGTGTTATGTCCTATCATCTGTGTTATGTCCTATCATCGGTGTTATATCCTATCATCGGTGTTATATCCTATCATCGGTGTTATGTCCTATCATCGGTGTTATATCCTATCATCGATGTTATGTCCTATCATCGGTGTTATATCCTATCATCAATGTTATGTCCTATCATCGGTGTTATATCCTATCATCGATGCTATGTCCTATCATCTGTGTTATGTCCTATCATCGGTGTTATGTCCTATCACCGGTGTTATATCCTATCATCGGTGTTATATCCTATCATCGGTGTTATATCCTATCATCGGTGTTACGTCCTATCATCGGTGTTATATCCTATCATCGATGTTATGTCCTATCATCGGTGTTATATCCTATCATCGATGTTATATCCTATTATCGATGTTATATCCTATCATCTGTGTTATGTCCAATCATCGTTGTTGTGTCCTATCATCGGTGTTATATCCTATCATCGGTGTTATGTCCTATCATCGATGTTATGTCCTATCATCGATGTTATGTCCTATCATCTGTGTTATGTCCTATCATCTGTGTTATGTCCTATCATCGATGTTATGTCCTATCATCGATGCTATATCCTATCATCGATGTTATGTCCTATCATCGATGTTATATCCTATCATCTGTGTTATGTCCTATCATCGGTGTTATGTCCTATCATCGGTGTTACATCCTATCATCTGTGTTATGTCCTATCATCGGTGTTATATCCTATCATCATTGTTATATCTTATCATCGGTGTTATATCCTCTCATCGGTGTTATGCCCTATTATCGATGTTATATCCTATCATCGATGTTATATCCTATCATCGGTGTTATATCCTATCATCGATGTTATGTCCTATCATCTGTGTTATATCCTATCATCGGTGTTATATCCTATCATCGATGTTATGTCCTATCATCGGTGTTATATCCTATCATCGGTGTTATATCCTATCATCGATGTTATATCCTATCATCGATGTTATGTCCTATCATCGTTGTTATATCCTATCATCTGTGTTATGTCCTATCATCTGTGTTATGTCCTATCATCGGTGTTATGTCCTATCATCGGTGTTATATCCTATCATCGGTGTTATATCCTGTCATCGGTGTTATGTCCTATCATCGGTGTTATATCCTATCATCTGTGTTATATCCTATCATCGGTGTTATATCATATCATCGATGTTATATCCTATCATCGATGTTATATCGTATCATCTGTGTTATGTCCTATCATCGGTGTTATGTCCTATCACCGGTGTTATATCCTATCATCGGTGTTATATCCTATCATCGGTGTTATGTCCTATCATCGGTGTTACGTCCTATCATCGGTGTTATATCCTATCATCGATGTTATGTCCTATCATCGGTGTTATATCCTATCATCGGTGTTATATCCTATCATCGATGTTATATCCTATCATCTGTGTTATGTCCTATCATCGTTGTTATGTCCTATCATCGGTGTTATATCCTATCATCGGTGTTATATCCTATCATCGATGTTATATCCTATCATCGGTGTTATATCCTATCATCGGTGTTATATCCTATCATCGGTGTTATGTCCTATCATCGATGTTATATCCTATCATCGATGTTATATCCTATCATCGGTGTTATATCCTATCATCGATGTTACGTCCTATCATCGGTGTTATACCCTATCATCTGTGTTATGTCCTATCATCGATGTTAGGTCCTATCATCGGTGTTATGTCCTATCATCTGTGTTATATCCTATCATCGGTGTTATATCCTATCATCGATGTTATGTCCTATCATCGGTGTTATATCTTATCGGTGTTATATCCTATCATCGGTGTTATATCCTATCATCTGTGTTATGTCCTATCATCTGTGTTATGTCCTATCATCGGTGTTACATCCTATCATCGGTGTTATATCCTATCATCGGTGTTATGTCCTATCATCGGTGTTATATCCTATCATCGATGTTATGTCCTATCATCGGTGTTATATCCTATCATCAATGTTATGTCCTATCATCGGTGTTATATCCTATCATCGATGCTATGTCCTATCATCTGTGTTATGTCCTATCATCGGTGTTATGTCCTATCACCGGTGTTATATCCTATCATCGGTGTTATATCCTATCATCGGTGTTATATCCTATCATCGGTGTTACGTCCTATCATCGGTGTTATATCCTATCATCGATGTTATGTCCTATCATCGGTGTTATATCCTATCATCGATGTTATATCCTATTATCGATGTTATATCCTATCATCTGTGTTATGTCCAATCATCGTTGTTGTGTGCTATCATCGGTGTTATATCCTATCATCGGTGTTATATCCTATCATCGATGTTATGTCCTATCATCGATGTTATATCCTATCATCGGTGTTATATCCTATCATCGGTGTTATGTCCTATCATCGATGTTATATCCTATCATCGGTGTTATATCCTATCATCGATGTTATGTCCTATCATCGGTGTTATATCCTATCATCTGTGTTATGTCCTATCATCGATGTTATGTCCTATCGTCGATGTCATATCCTATCATCGGTGTTATGTCCTATCATCGGTGTTATGTCCTATCATCGGTGTTATATCCTATCATCCTTGTTATGTCCTATCATCGGTGTTATGTCCTATCATAGATGTTATATCCTATCATCGATGTAATGTCCTATCATCGGTGTTATGTCCTATCATCGGTGTTATATCCTATCATCGGTGTTATGTCCTATCATCGGTGTTATATCCTATCATCGATGTTATATCCTATCATCGATGCTATGTCCTATCATCTTTGTTATGTCCTATCATCGGTGTTATGTCCTATCATCGGTGTTATATCCTATCATCGATGTTATATCCTATCATCGATGTTATGTCCTATCATCGGTGTTATATCCTATCATCGGTGTTATATCCTATCACCCGTGTTATATCCTATCATCGGTGTTATGTCCTATCATCGATGTTATGTCCTATCATCGATGTTATATCCTATCATCGATGTTATGTCCTATCATCGGTGTTATATCCTATCATCTGTGTTATGTCCTATCATCGGTGTTATGTCCTCTCATCGGTGTTTTGTCCTATCATCGGTGTTATATCCTATCATCGATGTTATATCCTCTCATCGATGTTATATCCTATCATCGATGTTATGTCCTATCATCTGTGTTATATCCTATCATCTGTGTTATGTCCTATCATCTGTGTTATGTCCTATCATCGGTGTTATATCCTATCATCGGTGTTATATCCTATCATCGGTGTTATGTCCTATCATCGATGTTATATCCTATCATCGATGTTATATCCTATCATCGGTGTTATATCCTATCATCGATGTTACGTCCTATCATCGGTGTTATATCCTATCATCTGTGTTATGTCCTATCATCGATGTTATGTCCTATCATCGGTGTTATGTCCTATCATCTGTGTTATATCCTATCATCGGTGTTATATCCTATCATCGATATTATGTCCTATCATCGGTGTTATATCTTATCGGTGTTATATCCTATCATCGGTGTTATATCCTATCATCGATGTTATGTCCTATCATCGTTGTTATATCCTATCATCGGTGTTATATCCTATCATCGGTGTTATGTTCTATCATCGATGTTATATCCTATCATCGATGTTATATCCTATCATCGGTGTTATATCCTATCATCGATGTTATGTCCTATCATCGGTGTTATATCCTATCATCTGTGTTATGTCCTATCATCGATGTTATGTCCTATCATCGGTGTTATGTCCTATCATCTGTGTTATATCCTATCATCGATGTTATATCCTATCATCGGTGTTATGTCCTATCATCGGTGTTATATCCTATCATCTGTGTTATGTCCAATCATCTGTGTTATGTCCTATCATCGGTGTTATGTCCTATCATCGGTGTTATGTCCTATCGTCGATGTCATATCCTATCATCGGTGTTATGTCCTATCATCGGTGTTATGTCCTATCATCGGTGTTATATCCTATCATCCTTGTTATGTCCTATCATTGGTGTTATGTCCTATCATCGATGTTATATCCTATCATCGGTGTTATGTCCTATCATCGGTGTTATGTCCTATCATCGGTGTTATATCCTATCATCGGTGTTATGTCCTATCATCGGTGTTATATCCTATCATCGATGGTATATCCTATCATCGATGCTATGTCCTATCATCTGTGTTATGTCCTATCATCGGTGTTATGTCCTATCATCGGTGTTATATCCTATCATCGGTGTTATATCCTATCATCGATGTTATGTCCTATCATCGGTGTTATATCCTATCATCGGTGTTATGTCCTATCATCTGTGTTTTATCCTATCATCGGTGTTATATCCTATCATCGATGTTATGTCCTATCATCGGTGTTATATCCTATCATCGGTGTTATATCCTATCATCGATGTTATATCCTATCATCGATGTTATGTCCTATCATCGGTGTTATATCCTATCATCTGTGTTATGTTCTATCATCTGTGTTATGTCCTATCATCGGTGTTATGTCCTATCATCGGTGTTATGTCCTATCATCGATGTTATATCCTATCATCGGTGTTATATCCTATCATCGATGTTATGTCCTATCATCGGTGTTATATCCTATCATCTGTGTTATGTCCTATCATCGATGTTATGTCCTATCATCGGTGTTATGTCCTATCATCTGTGTTATATCCTATCATCGATGTTATATCCTATCATCATTGTTATGTCCTATCATCGGTGTTATATCCTATCATCTGTGTTATGTCCAATCATCTGTGTTATGTCCTATCATCGGTGTTATGTCCTATCATCGGTGTTATGTCCTATCGTCGATGTCATATCCTATCATCGGTGTTATGTCCTATCATCGGTGTTATGTCCTATCATCGGTGTTATATCCTATCATCCTTGTTATGTCCTATCATTGGTGTTATGTCCTATCACCGGTGTTATATCCTATCATCGGTGTTATATCCTATCATCGGTGTTATATCCTATCATCGGTGTTACGTCCTATCATCGGTGTTATATCCTATCATCGATGTTATGTCCTATCATCGGTGTTATATCCTATCATCGATGTTATATCCTATTATCGATGTTATATCCTATCATCTGTGTTATGTCCAATCATCGTTGTTGTGTGCTATCATCGGTGTTATATCCTATCATCGGTGTTATATCCTATCATCGATGTTATGTCCTATCATCGATGTTATATCCTATCATCGGTGTTATATCCTATCATCGGTGTTATGTCCTATCATCGATGTTATATCCTATCATCGGTGTTATATCCTATCATCGATGTTATGTCCTATCATCGGTGTTATATCCTATCATCTGTGTTATGTCCTATCATCGATGTTATGTCCTATCGTCGATGTCATATCCTATCATCGGTGTTATGTCCTATCATCGGTGTTATGTCCTATCATCGGTGTTATATCCTATCATCCTTGTTATGTCCTATCATCGGTGTTATGTCCTATCATAGATGTTATATCCTATCATCGATGTAATGTCCTATCATCGGTGTTATGTCCTATCATCGGTGTTATATCCTATCATCGGTGTTATGTCCTATCATCGGTGTTATATCCTATCATCGATGTTATATCCTATCATCGATGCTATGTCCTATCATCTTTGTTATGTCCTATCATCGGTGTTATGTCCTATCATCGGTGTTATATCCTATCATCGATGTTATATCCTATCATCGATGTTATGTCCTATCATCGGTGTTATATCCTATCATCGGTGTTATATCCTATCACCCGTGTTATATCCTATCATCGGTGTTATGTCCTATCATCGATGTTATGTCCTATCATCGATGTTATATCCTATCATCGATGTTATGTCCTATCATCGGTGTTATATCCTATCATCTGTGTTATGTCCTATCATCGGTGTTATGTCCTCTCATCGGTGTTTTGTCCTATCATCGGTGTTATATCCTATCATCGATGTTATATCCTCTCATCGATGTTATATCCTATCATCGATGTTATGTCCTATCATCTGTGTTATATCCTATCATCTGTGTTATGTCCTATCATCTGTGTTATGTCCTATCATCGGTGTTATATCCTATCATCGGTGTTATATCCTATCATCGGTGTTATGTCCTATCATCGATGTTATATCCTATCATCGATGTTATATCCTATCATCGGTGTTATATCCTATCATCGATGTTACGTCCTATCATCGGTGTTATATCCTATCATCTGTGTTATGTCCTATCATCGATGTTATGTCCTATCATCGGTGTTATGTCCTATCATCTGTGTTATATCCTATCATCGGTGTTATATCCTATCATCGATATTATGTCCTATCATCGGTGTTATATCTTATCGGTGTTATATCCTATCATCGGTGTTATATCCTATCATCGATGTTATGTCCTATCATCGTTGTTATATCCTATCATCGGTGTTATATCCTATCATCGGTGTTATGTTCTATCATCGATGTTATATCCTATCATCGATGTTATATCCTATCATCGGTGTTATATCCTATCATCGATGTTATGTCCTATCATCGGTGTTATATCCTATCATCTGTGTTATGTCCTATCATCGATGTTATGTCCTATCATCGGTGTTATGTCCTATCATCTGTGTTATATCCTATCATCGATGTTATATCCTATCATCGGTGTTATGTCCTATCATCGGTGTTATATCCTATCATCTGTGTTATGTCCAATCATCTGTGTTATGTCCTATCATCGGTGTTATGTCCTATCATCGGTGTTATGTCCTATCGTCGATGTCATATCCTATCATCGGTGTTATGTCCTATCATCGGTGTTATGTCCTATCATCGGTGTTATATCCTATCATCCTTGTTATGTCCTATCATTGGTGTTATGTCCTATCATCGATGTTATATCCTATCATCGGTGTTATGTCCTATCATCGGTGTTATGTCCTATCATCGGTGTTATATCCTATCATCGGTGTTATGTCCTATCATCGGTGTTATATCCTATCATCGATGGTATATCCTATCATCGATGCTATGTCCTATCATCTGTGTTATGTCCTATCATCGGTGTTATGTCCTATCATCGGTGTTATATCCTATCATCGGTGTTATATCCTATCATCGATGTTATGTCCTATCATCGGTGTTATATCCTATCATCGGTGTTATGTCCTATCATCTGTGTTTTATCCTATCATCGGTGTTATATCCTATCATCGATGTTATGTCCTATCATCGGTGTTATATCCTATCATCGGTGTTATATCCTATCATCGATGTTATATCCTATCATCGATGTTATGTCCTATCATCGGTGTTATATCCTATCATCTGTATTATGTTCTATCATCTGTGTTATGTCCTATCATCGGTGTTATGTCCTATCATCGGTGTTATGTCCTATCATCGATGTTATATCCTATCATCGGTGTTATATCCTATCATCGATGTTATGTCCTATCATCGGTGTTATATCCTATCATCTGTGTTATGTCCTATCATCGATGTTATGTCCTATCATCGGTGTTATGTCCTATCATCTGTGTTATATCCTATCATCGATGTTATATCCTATCATCGGTGTTATGTCCTATCATCGGTGTTATATCCTATCATCTGTGTTATGTCCAATCATCTGTGTTATGTCCTATCATCGGTGTTATGTCCTATCATCGGTGTTATGTCCTATCGTCGATGTCATATCCTATCATCGGTGTTATGTCCTATCATCGGTGTTATGTCCTATCATCGGTGTTATATCCTATCATCCTTGTTATGTCCTATCATTGGTGTTATGTCCTATCATCGATGTTATATCCTATCATCGGTGTTATGTCCTATCATCGGTGTTATGTCCTATCATCGGTGTTATATCCTATCATCGGTGTTATGTCCTATCATCGGTGTTATATCCTATCATCGATGGTATATCCTATCATCGATGCTATGTCCTATCATCTGTGTTATGTCCTATCATCGGTGTTATGTCCTATCATCGGTGTTATATCCTATCATCGGTGTTATATCCTATCATCGATGTTATGTCCTATCATCGGTGTTATATCCTATCATCGATGTTATGTCCTATCATCTGTGTTTTATCCTATCATCGGTGTTATATCCTATCATCGATGTTATGTCCTATCATCGGTGTTATATCCTATCATCGGTGTTATATCCTATCATCGATGTTATATCCTATCATCGATGTTATGTCCTATCATCGGTGTTATATCCTATCATCTGTGTTATGTTCTATCATCTGTGTTATGTCCTATCATCGGTGTTATGTCCTATCATCGATGTTATATCCTCTCATCGATGTTATATCCTATCATCGATGTTATGTCCTATCATCGGTGTTATATCCTATCATCTGTGTTATGTCCTATCATCTGTGTTATGTCCTATCATCGGTGTTATATCCTATCATCGGTGTTATATCCTATCATCGGTGTTATGTCCTATCATCGATGTTATATCCTATCATCGATGTTATATCCTATCATCGGTGTTATATCCTATCATCGATGTTACGTCCTATCATCGGTGTTATATCCTATCATCTGTGTTATGTCCTATCATCGATGTTATGTCCTATCATCGGTGTTATGTCCTATCATCTGTGTTATATCCTATCATCGGTGTTATATCCTATCATCGATATTATGTCCTATCATCGGTGTTATATCTTATCGGTGTTATATCCTATCATCGGTGTTATATCCTATCATCGATGTTATGTCCTATCATCGTTGTTATATCCTATCATCGGTGTTATATCCTATCATCGGTGTTATGTTCTATCATCGATGTTATATCCTATCATCGATGTTATATCCTATCATCGGTGTTATATCCTATCATCGATGTTATGTCCTATCATCGGTGTTATATCCTATCATCTGTGTTATGTCCTATCATCGATGTTATGTCCTATCATCGGTGTTATGTCCTATCATCTGTGTTATATCCTATCATCGATGTTATATCCTATCATCGGTGTTATGTCCTATCATCGGTGTTATATCCTATCATCTGTGTTATGTCCAATCATCTGTGTTATGTCCTATCATCGGTGTTATGTCCTATCATCGGTGTTATGTCCTATCGTCGATGTCATATCCTATCATCGGTGTTATGTCCTATCATCGGTGCTATGTCCTATCATCGGTGTTATATCCTATCATCCTTGTTATGTCCTATCATTGGTGTTATGTCCTATCATCGATGTTATATCCTATCATCGGTGTTATGTCCTATCATCGGTGTTATGTCCTATCATCGGTGTTATATCCTATCATCGGTGTTATGTCCTATCATCGGTGTTATATCCTATCATCGATGGTATATCCTATCATCGATGCTATGTCCTATCATCTGTGTTATGTCCTATCATCGGTGTTATGTCCTATCATCGGTGTTATATCCTATCATCGGTGTTATATCCTATCATCGATGTTATGTCCTATCATCGGTGTTATATCCTATCATCGGTGTTATGTCCTATCATCTGTGTTTTATCCTACCATCGGTGTTATATCCTATCATCGATGTTATGTCCTATCATCGGTGTTATATCCTATCATCGGTGTTATATCCTATCATCGATGTTATATCCTATCATCGATGTTATGTCCTATCATCGGTGTTATATCCTATCATCTGTGTTATGTTCTATCATCTGTGTTATGTCCTATCATCGGTGTTATGTCCTATCATCGGTGTTATGTCCTATCATCGATGTTATATCCTATCATCGGTGTTATATCCTATCATCGATGTTATGTCCTATCATCGGTGTTATATCCTATCATCTGTGTTATGTCCTATCATCGATGTTATGTCCTATCATCGGTGTTATGTCCTATCATCTGTGTTATATCCTATCATCGATGTTATATCCTATCATCGGTGTTATGTCCTATCATCGGTGTTATATCCTATCATCTGTGTTATGTCCAATCATCTGTGTTATGTCCTATCATCGGTGTTATGTCCTATCATCGGTGTTATGTCCTATCGTCGATGTCATATCCTATCATCGGTGTTATGTCCTATCATCGGTGTTATGTCCTATCATCGGTGTTATATCCTATCATCCTTGTTATGTCCTATCATTGGTGTTATGTCCTATCATCGATGTTATATCCTATCATCGGTGTTATGTCCTATCATCGGTGTTATGTCCTATCATCGGTGTTATATCCTATCATCGGTGTTATGTCCTATCATCGGTGTTATATCCTATCATCGATGGTATATCCTATCATCGATGCTATGTCCTATCATCTGTGTTATGTCCTATCATCGGTGTTATGT
This sequence comes from Lampris incognitus, assembly GCF_029633865.1. Classification (NCBI taxonomy): domain Eukaryota; kingdom Metazoa; phylum Chordata; class Actinopteri; order Lampriformes; family Lampridae; genus Lampris; species Lampris incognitus. The sequence goes on along the minus strand of NC_079218.1, from coordinate 55,870,504 downwards.
CCTATCATCGGTGTTATATCCTATCATCGGTGTTATATCCTATCATCGATGTTATGTCCTATCATCGGTGTTATATCCTATCATCGATGTTATGTCCTATCATCTGTGTTTTATCCTATCATCGGTGTTATATCCTATCATCGATGTTATGTCCTATCATCGATGTTATATCCTATCATCGGTGTTATATCCTATCATCGATGTTATATCCTATCATCGATGTTATGTCCTATCATCGGTGTTATATCCTATCATCTGTGTTATGTTCTATCATCTGTGTTATGTCCTATCATCGGTGTTATGTCCTATCATCGATGTTATGTCCTATCATCGATGTTATGTCCTATCATCTGTGTTATGTCCTATCATCTGTGTTATGTCCTATCATCGATGTTATGTCCTATCATCGATGCTATATCCTATCATCGATGTTATGTCCTATCATCGATGTTATATCCTATCATCTGTGTTATGTCCTATCATCGGTGTTATGTCCTATCATCGGTGTTACATCCTATCATCTGTGTTATGTCCTATCATCGGTGTTATATCCTATCATCATTGTTATATCTTATCATCGGTGTTATATCCTCTCATCGGTGTTATGCCCTATCATCGATGTTATATCCTATCATCGATGTTATATCCTATCATCGGTGTTATATCCTATCATCGATGTTATGTCCTATCATCTGTGTTATATCCTATCATCGGTGTTATATCCTATCATCGATGTTATATCCTATCATCTGTGTTATGTCCTATCATCGGTGTTATGTCCTATCATCGGTGTTATATCCTATCATCGATGTTATATCCTATCATCGGTGTTATATCCTATCATCGGTGTTATATCCTATCATCGGTGTTATGTCCTATCATCGATGTTATATCCTTTCATCGATGTTATATCCTATCATCGGTGTTATATCCTATCATCGATGTTACGTCCTATCATCGGTGTTATACCCTATCATCTGTGTTATGTCCTATCATCGATGTTATGTCCTATCATCGGTGTTATGTCCTATCATCGGTGTTATATCCTATCATCGATGTTATGTCCTATCATCGGTGTTATATCTTATCGGTGTTATATCCTATCATCGGTGTTATATCCTATCATCTGTGTTATGTCCTATCATCTGTGTTATATCCTATCATCGGTGTTATATCCTATCATCGGTGTTATGTCCTATCATCGGTGTTATATCCTATCATCGATGTTATGTCCTATCATCGGTGTTATATCCTATCATCAATGTTATGTCCTATCATCGGTGTTATATCCTATCATCGATGCTATGTCCTATCATCTGTGTTATGTCCTATCATCGGTGTTATGTCCTATCACCGGTGTTATATCCTATCATCGGTGTTATATCCTATCATCGGTGTTATATCCTATCATCGGTGTTACGTCCTATCATCGGTGTTATATCCTATCATCGATGTTATGTCCTATCATCGGTGTTATATCCTATCATCGATGTTATATCCTATTATCGATGTTATATCCTATCATCTGTGTTATGTCCAATCATCGTTGTTGTGTCCTATCATCGGTGTTATATCCTATCATCGGTGTTATATCCTATCATCGATGTTATGTCCTATCATCGATGTTATATCCTATCATCGGTGTTATATCCTATCATCGGTGTTATGTCCTATCATCGATGTTATATCCTATCATCGGTGTTATATCCTATCATCGATGTTATGTCCTATCATCGGTGTTATATCCTATCATCTGTGTTATGTCCTATCATCGATGTTATGTCCTATCGTCGATGTCATATCCTATCATCGGTGTTATGTCCTATCATCGGTGTTATGTCCTATCATCGGTGTTATATCCTATCATCCTTGTTATGTCCTATCATCGGTGTTATGTCCTATCATAGATGTTATATCCTATCATCGATGTAATGTCCTATCATCGGTGTTATGTCCTATCATCGGTGTTATATCCTATCATCGGTGTTATGTCCTATCATCGGTGTTATATCCTATCATCGATGTTATATCCTATCATCGATGCTATGTCCTATCATCTGTGTTATGTCCTATCATCGGTGTTATGTCCTATCATCGGTGTTATATCCTATCATCGATGTTATATCCTATCATCGATGTTATGTCCTATCATCGGTGTTATATCCTATCATCGGTGTTATATCCTATCATCGATGCTATGTCCTATCATCTGTGTTATGTCCTATCATCGGTGTTATGTCCTATCACCGGTGTTATATCCTATCATCGGTGTTATATCCTATCATCGGTGTTATATCCTATCATCGGTGTTACGTCCTATCATCGGTGTTATATCCTATCATCGATGTTATGTCCTATCATCGGTGTTATATCCTATCATCGATGTTATATCCTATTATCGATGTTATATCCTATCATCTGTGTTATGTCCAATCATCGTTGTTGTGTCCTATCATCGGTGTTATATCCTATCATCGGTGTTATATCCTATCATCGATGTTATGTCCTATCATCGATGTTATATCCTATCATCGGTGTTATATCCTATCATCGGTGTTATGTCCTATCATCGATGTTATATCCTATCATCGGTGTTATATCCTATCATCGATGTTATGTCCTATCATCGGTGTTATATCCTATCATCTGTGTTATGTCCTATCATCGATGTTATGTCCTATCGTCGATGTCATATCCTATCATCGGTGTTATGTCCTATCATCGGTGTTATGTCCTATCATCGGTGTTATATCCTATCATCCTTGTTATGTCCTATCATCGGTGTTATGTCCTATCATAGATGTTATATCCTATCATCGATGTAATGTCCTATCATCGGTGTTATGTCCTATCATCGGTGTTATATCCTATCATCGGTGTTATGTCCTATCATCGGTGTTATATCCTATCATCGATGTTATATCCTATCATCGATGCTATGTCCTATCATCTGTGTTATGTCCTATCATCGGTGTTATGTCCTATCATCGGTGTTATATCCTATCATCGATGTTATATCCTATCATCGATGTTATGTCCTATCATCGGTGTTATATCCTATCATCGGTGTTATATCCTATCATCATTGTTATATCTTATCACCCGTGTTATATCCTATCATCGGTGTTATGTCCTATCATCGATGTTATGTCCTATCATCGGTGTTATATCCTATCATCTGTGTTATGTCCTATCATCGGTGTTATATCCTATCATCATTGTTATATCTTATCATCGGTGTTATATCCTCTCATCGGTGTTATGCCCTATCATCGATGTTATATCCTATCATCGATGTTATATCCTATCATCGGTGTTATATCCTATCATCGATGTTATGTCCTATCATCGGTGTTATATCCTATCATCGGTGTTATATCCTATCATCATTGTTATATCTTATCACCCGTGTTATATCCTATCATCTGTGTTATGTCCTATCATCGGTGTTATGTCCTATCATCGGTGTTACATCCTATCATCTGTGTTATGTCCTATCATCGGTGTTATATCCTATCATCATTGTTATATCTTATCATCGGTGTTATATCCTCTCATCGGTGTTATGCCCTATCATCGATGTTATATCCTATCATCGATGTTATATCCTATCATCGGTGTTATATCCTATCATCGATGTTATGTCCTATCATCTGTGTTATATCCTATCATCGGTGTTATATCCTATCATCGATGTTATGTCCTATCATCGGTGTTATATCCTATCATCGGTGTTATATCCTATCATCGATGTTATATCCTATTATCGATGTTATATCCTATCATCTGTGTTATGTCCAATCATCGTTGTTGTGTCCTATCATCGGTGTTATATCCTATCATCGGTGTTATGTCCTATCATCGATGTTATGTCCTATCATCGATGTTATGTCCTATCATCTGTGTTATGTCCTATCATCTGTGTTATGTCCTATCATCGATGTTATGTCCTATCATCGATGCTATATCCTATCATCGATGTTATGTCCTATCATCGATGTTATATCCTATCATCTGTGTTATGTCCTATCATCGGTGTTATGTCCTATCATCGGTGTTACATCCTATCATCTGTGTTATGTCCTATCATCGATGTTATATCCTATCATCATTGTTATATCTTATCATCGGTGTTATATCCTCTCATCGGTGTTATGCCCTATCATCGATGTTATATCCTATCATCGATGTTATATCCTATCATCGGTGTTATATCCTATCATCGATGTTATGTCCTATCATCTGTGTTATATCCTATCATCGGTGTTATATCCTATCATCGATGTTATGTCCTATCATCGGTGTTATATCCTATCATCGGTGTTATATCCTATCATCGATGTTATATCCTATCATCGATGTTATGTCCTATCATCGTTGTTATATCCTATCATCTGTGTTATGTCCTATCATCTGTGTTATGTCCTATCATCGGTGTTATGTCCTATCATCGGTGTTATATCCTATCATCGGTGTTATATCCTGTCATCGGTGTTATGTCCTATCATCGGTGTTATATCCTATCATCTGTGTTATATCCTATCATCGGTGTTATATCATATCATCGATGTTATATCCTATCATCGATGTTATATCGTATCATCTGTGTTATGTCCTATCATCGGTGTTATGTCCTATCACCGGTGTTATATCCTATCATCGGTGTTATATCCTATCATCGGTGTTATGTCCTATCATCGGTGTTACGTCCTATCATCGGTGTTATATCCTATCATCGATGTTATGTCCTATCATCGGTGTTATATCCTATCATCGGTGTTATATCCTATCATCGATGTTATATCCTATCATCTGTGTTATGTCCTATCATCGTTGTTATGTCCTATCATCGGTGTTATATCCTATCATCGGTGTTATATCCTATCATCGATGTTATATCCTATCATCGGTGTTATATCCTATCATCGGTGTTATATCCTATCATCGGTGTTATGTCCTATCATCGATGTTATATCCTATCATCGATGTTATATCCTATCATCGGTGTTATATCCTATCATCGATGTTACGTCCTATCATCGGTGTTATACCCTATCATCTGTGTTATGTCCTATCATCGATGTTATGTCCTATCATCGGTGTTATGTCCTATCATCTGTGTTATATCCTATCATCGGTGTTATATCCTATCATCGATGTTATGTCCTATCATCGGTGTTATATCTTATCGGTGTTATATCCTATCATCGGTGTTATATCCTATCATCTGTGTTATGTCCTATCATCTGTGTTATGTCCTATCATCGGTGTTACATCCTATCATCGGTGTTATATCCTATCATCGGTGTTATGTCCTATCATCGGTGTTATATCCTATCATCGATGTTATGTCCTATCATCGGTGTTATATCCTATCATCAATGTTATGTCCTATCATCGGTGTTATATCCTATCATCGATGCTATGTCCTATCATCTGTGTTATGTCCTATCATCGGTGTTATGTCCTATCACCGGTGTTATATCCTATCATCGGTGTTATATCCTATCATCGGTGTTATATCCTATCATCGGTGTTACGTCCTATCATCGGTGTTATATCCTATCATCGATGTTATGTCCTATCATCGGTGTTATATCCTATCATCGATGTTATATCCTATTATCGATGTTATATCCTATCATCTGTGTTATGTCCAATCATCGTTGTTGTGTGCTATCATCGGTGTTATATCCTATCATCGGTGTTATATCCTATCATCGATGTTATGTCCTATCATCGATGTTATATCCTATCATCGGTGTTATATCCTATCATCGGTGTTATGTCCTATCATCGATGTTATATCCTATCATCGGTGTTATATCCTATCATCGATGTTATGTCCTATCATCGGTGTTATATCCTATCATCTGTGTTATGTCCTATCATCGATGTTATGTCCTATCGTCGATGTCATATCCTATCATCGGTGTTATGTCCTATCATCGGTGTTATGTCCTATCATCGGTGTTATATCCTATCATCCTTGTTATGTCCTATCATCGGTGTTATGTCCTATCATAGATGTTATATCCTATCATCGATGTAATGTCCTATCATCGGTGTTATGTCCTATCATCGGTGTTATATCCTATCATCGGTGTTATGTCCTATCATCGGTGTTATATCCTATCATCGATGTTATATCCTATCATCGATGCTATGTCCTATCATCTTTGTTATGTCCTATCATCGGTGTTATGTCCTATCATCGGTGTTATATCCTATCATCGATGTTATATCCTATCATCGATGCTATGTCCTATCATCTTTGTTATGTCCTATCATCGGTGTTATGTCCTATCATCGGTGTTATATCCTATCATCGATGTTATATCCTATCATCGATGTTATGTCCTATCATCGGTGTTATATCCTATCATCGATGTTATATCCTATCATCGGTGTTATATCCTATCATCGATGTTACGTCCTATCATCGGTGTTATACCCTATCATCTGTGTTATGTCCTATCATCGATGTTATGTCCTATCATCGGTGTTATGTCCTATCATCTGTGTTATATCCTATCATCGGTGTTATATCCTATCATCGATGTTATGTCCTATCATTGGTGTTATATCTTATCGGTGTTATATCCTATCATCGGTGTTATATCCTATCATCTGTGTTATGTCCTATCATCTGTGTTATGTCCTATCATCGGTGTTACATCCTATCATCGGTGTTATATCCTATCATCGGTGTTATGTCCTATCATCGGTGTTATATCCTATCATCGATGTTATGTCCTATCATCGGTGTTATATCCTATCATCAATGTTATGTCCTATCATCGGTGTTATATCCTATCATCGATGCTATGTCCTATCATCTGTGTTATGTCCTATCATCGGTGTTATGTCCTATCACCGGTGTTATATCCTATCATCGGTGTTATATCCTATCATCGGTGTTATATCCTATCATCGGTGTTACGTCCTATCATCGGTGTTATATCCTATCATCGATGTTATGTCCTATCATCGGTGTTATATCCTATCATCGATGTTATATCCTATTATCGATGTTATATCCTATCATCTGTGTTATGTCCAATCATCGTTGTTGTGTCCTATCATCGGTGTTATGTCCTATCATCGATGTTATATCCTATCATCTGTGTTATGTCCTATCATCTGTGTTATGTCCTATCATCGGTGTTATATCCTATCATCGGTGTTATATCCTATCATCGGTGTTATGTCCTATCATCGGTGTTATATCCTATCATCGATGTTATGTCCTATCATCGGTGTTATATCCTATCATCAATGTTATGTCCTATCATCGGTGTTATATCCTATCATCGATGCTATGTCCTATCATCTGTGTTATGTCCTATCATCGGTGTTATGTCCTATCACCGGTGTTATATCCTATCATCGGTGTTATATCCTATCATCGGTGTTATATCCTATCATCGGTGTTACGTCCTATCATCGGTGTTATATCCTATCATCGATGTTATGTCCTATCATCGGTGTTATATCCTATCATCGATGTTATATCCTATTATCGATGTTATATCCTATCATCTGTGTTATGTCCAATCATCGTTGTTGTGTCCTATCATCGGTGTTATATCCTATCATCGGTGTTATGTCCTATCATCGATGTTATGTCCTATCATCGATGTTATGTCCTATCATCTGTGTTATGTCCTATCATCTGTGTTATGTCCTATCATCGATGTTATGTCCTATCATCGATGCTATATCCTATCATCGATGTTATGTCCTATCATCGATGTTATATCCTATCATCTGTGTTATGTCCTATCATCGGTGTTATGTCCTATCATCGGTGTTACATCCTATCATCTGTGTTATGTCCTATCATCGGTGTTATATCCTATCATCATTGTTATATCTTATCATCGGTGTTATATCCTCTCATCGGTGTTATGCCCTATCATCGATGTTATATCCTATCATCGATGTTATATCCTATCATCGGTGTTATATCCTATCATCGATGTTATGTCCTATCATCTGTGTTATATCCTATCATCGGTGTTATATCCTATCATCGATGTTATGTCCTATCATCGGTGTTATATCCTATCATCGGTGTTATATCCTATCATCGATGTTATATCCTATCATCGATGTTATGTCCTATCATCGTTGTTATATCCTATCATCTGTGTTATGTCCTATCATCTGTGTTATGTCCTATCATCGGTGTTATGTCCTATCATCGGTGTTATATCCTATCATCGGTGTTATATCCTGTCATCGGTGTTATGTCCTATCATCGGTGTTATATCCTATCATCTGTGTTATATCCTATCATCGGTGTTATATCATATCATCGATGTTATATCCTATCATCGATGTTATATCGTATCATCTGTGTTATGTCCTATCATCGGTGTTATGTCCTATCACCGGTGTTATATCCTATCATCGGTGTTATATCCTATCATCGGTGTTATGTCCTATCATCGGTGTTACGTCCTATCATCGGTGTTATATCCTATCATCGATGTTATGTCCTATCATCGGTGTTATATCCTATCATCGGTGTTATATCCTATCATCGATGTTATATCCTATCATCTGTGTTATGTCCTATCATCGGTGTTATATCCTATCATCGGTGTTATATCCTATCATCGATGTTATATCCTATCATCGGTGTTATATCCTATCATCGGTGTTATATCCTATCATCGGTGTTATGTCCTATCATCGATGTTATATCCTATCATCGATGTTATATCCTATCATCGGTGTTATATCCTATCATCGATGTTACGTCCTATCATCGGTGTTATACCCTATCATCTGTGTTATGTCCTATCATCGATGTTAGGTCCTATCATCGGTGTTATGTCCTATCATCTGTGTTATATCCTATCATCGGTGTTATATCCTATCATCGATGTTATGTCCTATCATCGGTGTTATATCTTATCGGTGTTATATCCTATCATCGGTGTTATATCCTATCATCTGTGTTATGTCCTATCATCTGTGTTATGTCCTATCATCGGTGTTACATCCTATCATCGGTGTTATATCCTATCATCGGTGTTATGTCCTATCATCGGTGTTATATCCTATCATCGATGTTATGTCCTATCATCGGTGTTATATCCTATCATCAATGTTATGTCCTATCATCGGTGTTATATCCTATCATCGATGCTATGTCCTATCATCTGTGTTATGTCCTATCATCGGTGTTATGTCCTATCACCGGTGTTATATCCTATCATCGGTGTTATATCCTATCATCGGTGTTATATCCTATCATCGGTGTTACGTCCTATCATCGGTGTTATAACCTATCATCGATGTTATGTCCTATCATCGGTGTTATATCCTATCATCGATGTTATATCCTATTATCGATGTTATATCCTATCATCTGTGTTATGTCCAATCATCGTTGTTGTGTGCTATCATCGGTGTTATATCCTATCATCGGTGTTATATCCTATCATCGATGTTATGTCCTATCATCGATGTTATATCCTATCATCGGTGTTATATCCTATCATCGGTGTTATGTCCTATCATCGATGTTATATCCTATCATCGGTGTTATATCCTATCATCGATGTTATGTCCTATCATCGGTGTTATATCCTATCATCTGTGTTATGTCCTATCATCGATGTTATGTCCTATCGTCGATGTCATATCCTATCATCGGTGTTATGTCCTATCATCGGTGTTATGTCCTATCATCGGTGTTATATCCTATCATCCTTGTTATGTCCTATCATCGGTGTTATGTCCTATCATAGATGTTATATCCTATCATCGATGTAATGTCCTATCATCGGTGTTATGTCCTATCATCGGTGTTATATCCTATCATCGGTGTTATGTCCTATCATCGGTGTTATATCCTATCATCGATGTTATATCCTATCATCGATGCTATGTCCTATCATCTTTGTTATGTCCTATCATCGGTGTTATGTCCTATCATCGGTGTTATATCCTATCATCGATGTTATATCCTATCATCGATGTTATGTCCTATCATCGGTGTTATATCCTATCATCGGTGTTATATCCTATCACCCGTGTTATATCCTATCATCGGTGTTATGTCCTATCATCGATGTTATGTCCTATCATCGATGTTATATCCTATCATCGATGTTATGTCCTATCATCGGTGTTATATCCTATCATCTGTGTTATGTCCTATCATCGGTGTTATGTCCTCTCATCGGTGTTTTGTCCTATCATCGGTGTTATATCCTATCATCGATGTTATATCCTCTCATCGATGTTATATCCTATCATCGATGTTATGTCCTATCATCTGTGTTATATCCTATCATCTGTGTTATGTCCTATCATCTGTGTTATGTCCTATCATCGGTGTTATATCCTATCATCGGTGTTATATCCTATCATCGGTGTTATGTCCTATCATCGATGTTATATCCTATCATCGATGTTATATCCTATCATCGGTGTTATATCCTATCATCGATGTTACGTCCTATCATCGGTGTTATATCCTATCATCTGTGTTATGTCCTATCATCGATGTTATGTCCTATCATCGGTGTTATGTCCTATCATCTGTGTTATATCCTATCATCGGTGTTATATCCTATCATCGATATTATGTCCTATCATCGGTGTTATATCTTATCGGTGTTATATCCTATCATCGGTGTTATATCCTATCATCGATGTTATGTCCTATCATCGTTGTTATATCCTATCATCGGTGTTATATCCTATCATCGGTGTTATGTTCTATCATCGATGTTATATCCTATCATCGATGTTATATCCTATCATCGGTGTTATATCCTATCATCGATGTTATGTCCTATCATCGGTGTTATATCCTATCATCTGTGTTATGTCCTATCATCGATGTTATGTCCTATCATCGGTGTTATGTCCTATCATCTGTGTTATATCCTATCATCGATGTTATATCCTATCATCGGTGTTATGTCCTATCATCGGTGTTATATCCTATCATCTGTGTTATGTCCAATCATCTGTGTTATGTCCTATCATCGGTGTTATGTCCTATCATCGGTGTTATGTCCTATCGTCGATGTCATATCCTATCATCGGTGTTATGTCCTATCATCGGTGTTATGTCCTATCATCGGTGTTATATCCTATCATCCTTGTTATGTCCTATCATTGGTGTTATGTCCTATCATCGATGTTATATCCTATCATCGGTGTTATGTCCTATCATCGGTGTTATGTCCTATCATCGGTGTTATATCCTATCATCGGTGTTATGTCCTATCATCGGTGTTATATCCTATCATCGATGGTATATCCTATCATCGATGCTATGTCCTATCATCTGTGTTATGTCCTATCATCGGTGTTATGTCCTATCATCGGTGTTATATCCTATCATCGGTGTTATATCCTATCATCGATGTTATGTCCTATCATCGGTGTTATATCCTATCATCGGTGTTATGTCCTATCATCTGTGTTTTATCCTATCATCGGTGTTATATCCTATCATCGATGTTATGTCCTATCATCGGTGTTATATCCTATCATCGGTGTTATATCCTATCATCGATGTTATATCCTATCATCGATGTTATGTCCTATCATCGGTGTTATATCCTATCATCTGTGTTATGTTCTATCATCTGTGTTATGTCCTATCATCGGTGTTATGTCCTATCATCGGTGTTATGTCCTATCATCGATGTTATATCCTATCATCGGTGTTATATCCTATCATCGATGTTATGTCCTATCATCGGTGTTATATCCTATCATCTGTGTTATGTCCTATCATCGATGTTATGTCCTATCATCGGTGTTATGTCCTATCATCTGTGTTATATCCTATCATCGATGTTATATCCTATCATCGGTGTTATGTCCTATCATCGGTGTTATATCCTATCATCTGTGTTATGTCCAATCATCTGTGTTATGTCCTATCATCGGTGTTATGTCCTATCATCGGTGTTATGTCCTATCGTCGATGTCATATCCTATCATCGGTGTTATGTCCTATCATCGGTGTTATGTCCTATCATCGGTGTTATATCCTATCATCCTTGTTATGTCCTATCATTGGTGTTATGTCCTATCATCGATGTTATATCCTATCATCGGTGTTATGTCCTATCATCGGTGTTATGTCCTATCATCGGTGTTATATCCTATCATCGGTGTTATGTCCTATCATCGGTGTTATATCCTATCATCGATGGTATATCCTATCATCGATGCTATGTCCTATCATCTGTGTTATGTCCTATCATCGGTGTTATGTCCTATCATCGGTGTTATATCCTATCATCGGTGTTATATCCTATCATCGATGTTATGTCCTATCATCGGTGTTATATCCTATCATCGATGTTATGTCCTATCATCTGTGTTTTATCCTATCATCGGTGTTATATCCTATCATCGATGTTATGTCCTATCATCGGTGTTATATCCTATCATCGGTGTTATATCCTATCATCGATGTTATATCCTATCATCGATGTTATGTCCTATCATCGGTGTTATATCCTATCATCTGTGTTATGTCCTATCATCGGTGTTATGTCCTATCATCGGTGTTATGTCCTATCATCGATGTTATATCCTCTCATCGATGTTATATCCTATCATCGATGTTATGTCCTATCATCGGTGTTATATCCTATCATCTGTGTTATGTCCTATCATCTGTGTTATGTCCTATCATCGGTGTTATATCCTATCATCGGTGTTATATCCTATCATCGGTGTTATGTCCTATCATCGATGTTATATCCTATCATCGATGTTATATCCTATCATCGGTGTTATATCCTATCATCGATGTTACGTCCTATCATCGGTGTTATATCCTATCATCTGTGTTATGTCCTATCATCGATGTTATGTCCTATCATCGGTGTTATGTCCTATCATCTGTGTTATATCCTATCATCGGTGTTATATCCTATCATCGATATTATGTCCTATCATCGGTGTTATATCTTATCGGTGTTATATCCTATCATCGGTGTTATATCCTATCATCGATGTTATGTCCTATCATCGTTGTTATATCCTATCATCGGTGTTATATCCTATCATCGGTGTTATGTTCTATCATCGATGTTATATCCTATCATCGATGTTATATCCTATCATCGGTGTTATATCCTATCATCGATGTTATGTCCTATCATCGGTGTTATATCCTATCATCTGTGTTATGTCCTATCATCGATGTTATGTCCTATCATCGGTGTTATGTCCTATCATCTGTGTTATATCCTATCATCGATGTTATATCCTATCATCGGTGTTATGTCCTATCATCGGTGTTATATCCTATCATCTGTGTTATGTCCAATCATCTGTGTTATGTCCTATCATCGGTGTTATGTCCTATCATCGGTGTTATGTCCTATCGTCGATGTCATATCCTATCATCGGTGTTATGTCCTATCATCGGTGCTATGTCCTATCATCGGTGTTATATCCTATCATCCTTGTTATGTCCTATCATTGGTGTTATGTCCTATCATCGATGTTATATCCTATCATCGGTGTTATGTCCTATCATCGGTGTTATGTCCTATCATCGGTGTTATATCCTATCATCGGTGTTATGTCCTATCATCGGTGTTATATCCTATCATCGATGGTATATCCTATCATCGATGCTATGTCCTATCATCTGTGTTATGTCCTATCATCGGTGTTATGTCCTATCATCGGTGTTATATCCTATCATCGGTGTTATATCCTATCATCGATGTTATGTCCTATCATCGGTGTTATATCCTATCATCGGTGTTATGTCCTATCATCTGTGTTTTATCCTATCATCGGTGTTATATCCTATCATCGATGTTATGTCCTATCATCGGTGTTATATCCTATCATCGGTGTTATATCCTATCATCGATGTTATATCCTATCATCGATGTTATGTCCTATCATCGGTGTTATATCCTATCATCTGTGTTATGTTCTATCATCTGTGTTATGTCCTATCATCGGTGTTATGTCCTATCATCGGTGTTATGTCCTATCATCGATGTTATATCCTATCATCGGTGTTATATCCTATCATCGATGTTATGTCCTATCATCGGTGTTATATCCTATCATCTGTGTTATGTCCTATCATCGATGTTATGTCCTATCATCGGTGTTATGTCCTATCATCTGTGTTATATCCTATCATCGATGTTATATCCTATCATCGGTGTTATGTCCTATCATCGGTGTTATATCCTATCATCTGTGTTATGTCCAATCATCTGTGTTATGTCCTATCATCGGTGTTATGTCCTATCATCGGTGTTATGTCCTATCGTCGATGTCATATCCTATCATCGGTGTTATGTCCTATCATCGGTGTTATGTCCTATCATCGGTGTTATATCCTATCATCGGTGTTATGTTCTATCATCGATGTTATATCCTATCATCGATGTTATATCCTATCATCGGTGTTATATCCTATCATCGATGTTATGTCCTATCATCGGTGTTATATCCTATCATCTGTGTTATGTCCTATCATCGATGTTATGTCCTATCATCGGTGTTATGTCCTATCATCTGTGTTATATCCTATCATCGATGTTATATCCTATCATCGGTGTTATGTCCTATCATCGGTGTTATATCCTATCATCTGTGTTATGTCCAATCATCTGTGTTATGTCCTATCATCGGTGTTATGTCCTATCATCGGTGTTATGTCCTATCGTCGATGTCATATCCTATCATCGGTGTTATGTCCTATCATCGGTGCTATGTCCTATCATCGGTGTTATATCCTATCATCCTTGTTATGTCCTATCATTGGTGTTATGTCCTATCATCGATGTTATATCCTATCATCGGTGTTATGTCCTATCATCGGTGTTATGTCCTATCATCGGTGTTATATCCTATCATCGGTGTTATGTCCTATCATCGGTGTTATATCCTATCATCGATGGTATATCCTATCATCGATGCTATGTCCTATCATCTGTGTTATGTCCTATCATCGGTGTTATGTCCTATCATCGGTGTTATATCCTATCATCGGTGTTATATCCTATCATCGATGTTATGTCCTATCATCGGTGTTATATCCTATCATCGGTGTTATGTCCTATCATCTGTGTTTTATCCTATCATCGGTGTTATATCCTATCATCGATGTTATGTCCTATCATCGGTGTTATATCCTATCATCGGTGTTATATCCTATCATCGATGTTATATCCTATCATCGATGTTATGTCCTATCATCGGTGTTATATCCTATCATCTGTGTTATGTTCTATCATCTGTGTTATGTCCTATCATCGGTGTTATGTCCTATCATCGGTGTTATGTCCTATCATCGATGTTATATCCTATCATCGGTGTTATATCCTATCATCGATGTTATGTCCTATCATCGGTGTTATATCCTATCATCTGTGTTATGTCCTATCATCGATGTTATGTCCTATCATCGGTGTTATGTCCTATCATCTGTGTTATATCCTATCATCGATGTTATATCCTATCATCGGTGTTATGTCCTATCATCGGTGTTATATCCTATCATCTGTGTTATGTCCAATCATCTGTGTTATGTCCTATCATCGGTGTTATGTCCTATCATCGGTGTTATGTCCTATCGTCGATGTCATATCCTATCATCGGTGTTATGTCCTATCATCGGTGTTATGTCCTATCATCGGTGTTATATCCTATCATCCTTGTTATGTCCTATCATTGGTGTTATGTCCTATCATCGATGTTATATCCTATCATCGGTGTTATGTCCTATCATCGGTGTTATGTCCTATCATCGGTGTTATATCCTATCATCGGTGTTATGTCCTATCATCGGTGTTATATCCTATCATCGATGGTATATCCTATCATCGATGCTATGTCCTATCATCTGTGTTATGTCCTATCATCGGTGTTATGTCCTATCATCGGTGTTATATCCTATCATCGGTGTTATATCCTATCATCTGTGTTATGTCCTATCATCTGTGTTATGTCCTATCATCGGTGTTATATCCTATCATCGGTGTTATATCCTATCATCGGTGTTATGTCCTATCATCGATGTTATATCCTATCATCGATGTTATATCCTATCATCGGTGTTATATCCTATCATCGATGTTACGTCCTATCATCGGTGTTATATCCTATCATCTGTGTTATGTCCTATCATCGATGTTATGTCCTATCATCGGTGTTATGTCCTATCATCTGTGTTATATCCTATCATCGGTGTTATATCCTATCATCGATATTATGTCCTATCATCGGTGTTATATCTTATCGGTGTTATATCCTATCATCGGTGTTATATCCTATCATCGATGTTATGTCCTATCATCGTTGTTATATCCTATCATCGGTGTTATATCCTATCATCGGTGTTATGTTCTATCATCGATGTTATATCCTATCATCGATGTTATATCCTATCATCGGTGTTATATCCTATCATCGATGTTATGTCCTATCATCGGTGTTATATCCTATCATCTGTGTTATGTCCTATCATCGATGTTATGTCCTATCATCGGTGTTATGTCCTATCATCTGTGTTATATCCTATCATCGATGTTATATCCTATCATCGGTGTTATGTCCTATCATCGGTGTTATATCCTATCATCTGTGTTATGTCCAATCATCTGTGTTATGTCCTATCATCGGTGTTATGTCCTATCATCGGTGTTATGTCCTATCGTCGATGTCATATCCTATCATCGGTGTTATGTCCTATCATCGGTGCTATGTCCTATCATCGGTGTTATATCCTATCATCCTTGTTATGTCCTATCATTGGTGTTATGTCCTATCATCGATGTTATATCCTATCATCGGTGTTATGTCCTATCATCGGTGTTATGTCCTATCATCGGTGTTATATCCTATCATCGGTGTTATGTCCTATCATCGGTGTTATATCCTATCATCGATGGTATATCCTATCATCGATGCTATGTCCTATCATCTGTGTTATGTCCTATCATCGGTGTTATGTCCTATCATCGGTGTTATATCCTATCATCGGTGTTATATCCTATCATCGATGTTATGTCCTATCATCGGTGTTATATCCTATCATCGGTGTTATGTCCTATCATCTGTGTTTTATCCTATCATCGGTGTTATATCCTATCATCGATGTTATGTCCTATCATCGGTGTTATATCCTATCATCGGTGTTATATCCTATCATCGATGTTATATCCTATCATCGATGTTATGTCCTATCATCGGTGTTATATCCTATCATCTGTGTTATGTTCTATCATCTGTGTTATGTCCTATCATCGGTGTTATGTCCTATCATCGGTGTTATGTCCTATCATCGATGTTATATCCTATCATCGGTGTTATATCCTATCATCGATGTTATGTCCTATCATCGGTGTTATATCCTATCATCTGTGTTATGTCCTATCATCGATGTTATGTCCTATCATCGGTGTTATGTCCTATCATCTGTGTTATATCCTATCATCGATGTTATATCCTATCATCGGTGTTATGTCCTATCATCGGTGTTATATCCTATCATCTGTGTTATGTCCAATCATCTGTGTTATGTCCTATCATCGGTGTTATGTCCTATCATCGGTGTTATGTCCTATCGTCGATGTCATATCCTATCATCGGTGTTATGTCCTATCATCGGTGTTATGTCCTATCATCGGTGTTATATCCTATCATCCTTGTTATGTCCTATCATTGGTGTTATGTCCTATCATCGATGTTATATCCTATCATCGGTGTTATGTCCTATCATCGGTGTTATGTCCTATCATCGGTGTTATATCCTATCATCGGTGTTATGTCCTATCATCGGTGTTATATCCTATCATCGATGGTATATCCTATCATCGATGCTATGTCCTATCATCTGTGTTATGTCCTATCATCGGTGTTATGTCCTATCATCGGTGTTATATCCTATCATCGGTGTTATATCCTATCATCGATGTTATGTCCTATCATCGGTGTTATATCCTATCATCGATGTTATGTCCTATCATCTGTGTTTTATCCTATCATCGGTGTTATATCCTATCATCGATGTTATGTCCTATCATCGATGTTATATCCTATCATCGGTGTTATATCCTATCATCGATGTTATATCCTATCATCGATGTTATGTCCTATCATCGGTGTTATATCCTATCATCTGTGTTATGTTCTATCATCTGTGTTATGTCCTATCATCGGTGTTATGTCCTATCATCGATGTTATGTCCTATCATCGATGTTATGTCCTATCATCTGTGTTATGTCCTATCATCTGTGTTATGTCCTATCATCGATGTTATGTCCTATCATCGATGCTATATCCTATCATCGATGTTATGTCCTATCATCGATGTTATATCCTATCATCTGTGTTATGTCCTATCATCGGTGTTATGTCCTATCATCGGTGTTACATCCTATCATCTGTGTTATGTCCTATCATCGGTGTTATATCCTATCATCATTGTTATATCTTATCATCGGTGTTATATCCTCTCATCGGTGTTATGCCCTATCATCGATGTTATATCCTATCATCGATGTTATATCCTATCATCGGTGTTATATCCTATCATCGATGTTATGTCCTATCATCTGTGTTATATCCTATCATCGGTGTTATATCCTATCATCGATGTTATATCCTATCATCTGTGTTATGTCCTATCATCGGTGTTATGTCCTATCATCGGTGTTATATCCTATCATCGATGTTATATCCTATCATCGGTGTTATATCCTATCATCGGTGTTATATCCTATCATCGGTGTTATGTCCTATCATCGATGTTATATCCTTTCATCGATGTTATATCCTATCATCGGTGTTATATCCTATCATCGATGTTACGTCCTATCATCGGTGTTATACCCTATCATCTGTGTTATGTCCTATCATCGATGTTATGTCCTATCATCGGTGTTATGTCCTATCATCTGTGTTATATCCTATCATCGGTGTTATATCCTATCATCGATGTTATGTCCTATCATCGGTGTTATATCTTATCGGTGTTATATCCTATCATCGGTGTTATATCCTATCATCTGTGTTATGTCCTATCATCTGTGTTATGTCCTATCATCGGTGTTATATCCTATCATCGGTGTTATATCCTATCATCGGTGTTATGTCCTATCATCGGTGTTATATCCTATCATCGATGTTATGTCCTATCATCGGTGTTATATCCTATCATCAATGTTATGTCCTATCATCGGTGTTATATCCTATCATCGATGCTATGTCCTATCATCTGTGTTATGTCCTATCATCGGTGTTATGTCCTATCACCGGTGTTATATCCTATCATCGGTGTTATATCCTATCATCGGTGTTATATCCTATCATCGGTGTTACGTCCTATCATCGGTGTTATATCCTATCATCGATGTTATGTCCTATCATCGGTGTTATATCCTATCATCGATGTTATATCCTATTATCGATGTTATATCCTATCATCTGTGTTATGTCCAATCATCGTTGTTGTGTCCTATCATCGGTGTTATATCCTATCATCGGTGTTATATCCTATCATCGGTGTTATGTCCTATCATCGATGTTATATCCTATCATCGGTGTTATATCCTATCATCGATGTTATGTCCTATCATCGGTGTTATATCCTATCATCTGTGTTATGTCCTATCATCGATGTTATGTCCTATCGTCGATGTCATATCCTATCATCGGTGTTATGTCCTATCATCGGTGTTATGTCCTATCATCGGTGTTATATCCTATCATCCTTGTTATGTCCTATCATCGGTGTTATGTCCTATCATAGATGTTATATCCTATCATCGATGTAATGTCCTATCATCGGTGTTATGTCCTATCATCGGTGTTATATCCTATCATCGGTGTTATGTCCTATCATCGGTGTTATATCCTATCATCGATGTTATATCCTATCATCGATGCTATGTCCTATCATCTGTGTTATGTCCTATCATCGGTGTTATGTCCTATCATCGGTGTTATATCCTATCATCGATGTTATATCCTATCATCGATGTTATGTCCTATCATCGGTGTTATATCCTATCATCGGTGTTATATCCTATCATCGATGCTATGTCCTATCATCTGTGTTATGTCCTATCATCGGTGTTATGTCCTATCACCGGTGTTATATCCTATCATCGGTGTTATATCCTATCATCGGTGTTATATCCTATCATCGGTGTTACGTCCTATCATCGGTGTTATATCCTATCATCGATGTTATGTCCTATCATCGGTGTTATATCCTATCATCGATGTTATATCCTATTATCGATGTTATATCCTATCATCTGTGTTATGTCCAATCATCGTTGTTGTGTCCTATCATCGGTGTTATATCCTATCATCGGTGTTATATCCTATCATCGATGTTATGTCCTATCATCGATGTTATATCCTATCATCGGTGTTATATCCTATCATCGGTGTTATGTCCTATCATCGATGTTATATCCTATCATCGGTGTTATATCCTATCATCGATGTTATGTCCTATCATCGGTGTTATATCCTATCATCTGTGTTATGTCCTATCATCGATGTTATGTCCTATCGTCGATGTCATATCCTATCATCGGTGTTATGTCCTATCATCGGTGTTATGTCCTATCATCGGTGTTATATCCTATCATCCTTGTTATGTCCTATCATCGGTGTTATGTCCTATCATAGATGTTATATCCTATCATCGATGTAATGTCCTATCATCGGTGTTATGTCCTATCATCGGTGTTATATCCTATCATCGGTGTTATGTCCTATCATCGGTGTTATATCCTATCATCGATGTTATATCCTATCATCGATGCTATGTCCTATCATCTGTGTTATGTCCTATCATCGGTGTTATGTCCTATCATCGGTGTTATATCCTATCATCGATGTTATATCCTATCATCGATGTTATGTCCTATCATCGGTGTTATATCCTATCATCGGTGTTATATCCTATCATCATTGTTATATCTTATCACCCGTGTTATATCCTATCATCGGTGTTATGTCCTATCATCGATGTTATGTCCTATCATCGGTGTTATATCCTATCATCTGTGTTATGTCCTATCATCGGTGTTATATCCTATCATCATTGTTATATCTTATCATCGGTGTTATATCCTCTCATCGGTGTTATGCCCTATCATCGATGTTATATCCTATCATCGATGTTATATCCTATCATCGGTGTTATATCCTATCATCGATGTTATGTCCTATCATCGGTGTTATATCCTATCATCGGTGTTATATCCTATCATCATTGTTATATCTTATCACCCGTGTTATATCCTATCATCTGTGTTATGTCCTATCATCGGTGTTATGTCCTATCATCGGTGTTACATCCTATCATCTGTGTTATGTCCTATCATCGGTGTTATATCCTATCATCATTGTTATATCTTATCATCGGTGTTATATCCTCTCATCGGTGTTATGCCCTATCATCGATGTTATATCCTATCATCGATGTTATATCCTATCATCGGTGTTATATCCTATCATCGATGTTATGTCCTATCATCTGTGTTATATCCTATCATCGGTGTTATATCCTATCATCGATGTTATGTCCTATCATCGGTGTTATATCCTATCATCGGTGTTATATCCTATCATCGATGTTATATCCTATCATCGATGTTATGTCCTATCATCGTTGTTATATCCTATCATCTGTGTTATGTCCTATCATCTGTGTTATGTCCTATCATCGGTGTTATGTCCTATCATCGGTGTTATATCCTATCATCGGTGTTATATCCTGTCATCGGTGTTATGTCCTATCATCGGTGTTATATCCTATCATCTGTGTTATATCCTATCATCGGTGTTATATCATATCATCGATGTTATATCCTATCATCGATGTTATATCGTATCATCTGTGTTATGTCCTATCATCGGTGTTATGTCCTATCACCGGTGTTATATCCTATCATCGGTGTTATATCCTATCATCGGTGTTATGTCCTATCATCGGTGTTACGTCCTATCATCGGTGTTATATCCTATCATCGATGTTATGTCCTATCATCGGTGTTATATCCTATCATCGGTGTTATATCCTATCATCGATGTTATATCCTATCATCTGTGTTATGTCCTATCATCGTTGTTATGTCCTATCATCGGTGTTATATCCTATCATCGGTGTTATATCCTATCATCGATGTTATATCCTATCATCGGTGTTATATCCTATCATCGGTGTTATATCCTATCATCGATGTTATATCCTATCATCGATGTTATATCCTATCATCGGTGTTATATCCTATCATCGATGTTACGTCCTATCATCGGTGTTATACCCTATCATCTGTGTTATGTCCTATCATCGATGTTATGTCCTATCATCGGTGTTATGTCCTATCATCTGTGTTATATCCTATCATCGGTGTTATATCCTATCATCGATGTTATGTCCTATCATCGGTGTTATATCTTATCGGTGTTATATCCTATCATCGGTGTTATATCCTATCATCTGTGTTATGTCCTATCATCTGTGTTATGTCCTATCATCGGTGTTACATCCTATCATCGGTGTTATATCCTATCATCGGTGTTATGTCCTATCATCGGTGTTATATCCTATCATCGATGTTATGTCCTATCATCGGTGTTATATCCTATCATCAATGTTATGTCCTATCATCGGTGTTATATCCTATCATCGATGCTATGTCCTATCATCTGTGTTATGTCCTATCATCGGTGTTATGTCCTATCACCGGTGTTATATCCTATCATCGGTGTTATATCCTATCATCGGTGTTATATCCTATCATCGGTGTTACGTCCTATCATCGGTGTTATATCCTATCATCGATGTTATGTCCTATCATCGGTGTTATATCCTATCATCGATGTTATATCCTATTATCGATGTTATATCCTATCATCTGTGTTATGTCCAATCATCGTTGTTGTGTCCTATCATCGGTGTTATATCCTATCATCGGTGTTATATCCTATCATCGATGTTATGTCCTATCATCGATGTTATATCCTATCATCGGTGTTATATCCTATCATCGGTGTTATGTCCTATCATCGATGTTATATCCTATCATCGGTGTTATATCCTATCATCGATGTTATGTCCTATCATCGGTGTTATATCCTATCATCTGTGTTATGTCCTATCATCGATGTTATGTCCTATCGTCGATGTCATATCCTATCATCGGTGTTATGTCCTATCATCGGTGTTATGTCCTATCATCGGTGTTATATCCTATCATCCTTGTTATGTCCTATCATCGGTGTTATGTCCTATCATAGATGTTATATCCTATCATCGATGTAATGTCCTATCATCGGTGTTATGTCCTATCATCGGTGTTATATCCTATCATCGGTGTTATGTCCTATCATCGGTGTTATATCCTATCATCGATGTTATATCCTATCATCGATGCTATGTCCTATCATCTTTGTTATGTCCTATCATCGGTGTTATGTCCTATCATCGGTGTTATATCCTATCATCGATGTTATATCCTATCATCGATGTTATGTCCTATCATCGGTGTTATATCCTATCATCGGTGTTATATCCTATCACCCGTGTTATATCCTATCATCGGTGTTATGTCCTATCATCGATGTTATGTCCTATCATCGATGTTATATCCTATCATCGATGTTATGTCCTATCATCGGTGTTATATCCTATCATCTGTGTTATGTCCTATCATCGGTGTTATGTCCTCTCATCGGTGTTTTGTCCTATCATCGGTGTTATATCCTATCATCGATGTTATATCCTCTCATCGATGTTATATCCTATCATCGATGTTATGTCCTATCATCGGTGTTATATCCTATCATCTGTGTTATGTCCTATCATCTGTGTTATGTCCTATCATCGGTGTTATATCCTATCATCGGTGTTATATCCTATCATCGATGTTACGTCCTATCATCGGTGTTATATCCTATCATCTGTGTTATGTCCTATCATCGATGTTATGTCCTATCATCGGTGTTATGTCCTATCATCTGTGTTATATCCTATCATCGGTGTTATATCCTATCATCGATGTTATCTCCTATCATCGGTGTTATATCTTATCGGTGTTATATCCTATCATCGGTGTTATATCCTATCATCGATGTTATGTCCTATCATCGTTGTTATATCCTATCATCGGTGTTATATCCTATCATCGGTGTTATGTTCTATCATCGATGTTATATCCTATCATCGATGTTATATCCTATCATCGGTGTTATATCCTATCATCGATGTTATGTCCTATCATCGGTGTTATATCCTATCATCTGTGTTATGTCCTATCATCGATGTTATGTCCTATCATCGGTGTTATGTCCTATCATCTGTGTTATATCCTATCACCGATGTTATATCCTATCATCGGTGTTATGTCCTATCATCGGTGTTATATCCTATCATCTGTGTTATGTCCAATCATCTGTGTTATGTCCTATCATCGGTGTTATGTCCTATCATCGGTGTTATGTCCTATCGTCGATGTCATATCCTATCATCGGTGTTATGTCCTATCATCGGTGTTATGTCCTATCATCGGTGTTATATCCTATCATCCTTGTTATGTCCTATCATTGGTGTTATGTCCTATCATCGATGTTATATCCTATCATCGGTGTTATGTCCTATCATCGGTGTTATGTCCTATCATCGGTGTTATATCCTATCATCGGTGTTATGTCCTATCATCGGTGTTATATCCTATCATCGATGGTATATCCTATCATCGATGCTATGTCCTATCATCTGTGTTATGTCCTATCATCGGTGTTATGTCCTATCATCGGTGTTATATCCTATCATCGGTGTTATATCCTATCATCGATGTTATGTCCTATCATCGGTGTTATATCCTATCATCGGTGTTATGTCCTATCATCTGTGTTTTATCCTATCATCGGTGTTATATCCTATCATCGATGTTATGTCCTATCATCGGTGTTATATCCTATCATCGGTGTTATATCCTATCATCGATGTTATATCCTATCATCGATGTTATGTCCTATCATCGGTGTTATATCCTATCATCTGTGTTATGTTCTATCATCTGTGTTATGTCCTATCATCGGTGTTATGTCCTATCATCGGTGTTATGTCCTATCATCGATGTTATATCCTATCATCGGTGTTATATCCTATCATCGATGTTATGTCCTATCATCGGTGTTATATCCTATCATCTGTGTTATGTCCTATCATCGATGTTATGTCCTATCATCGGTGTTATGTCCTATCATCTGTGTTATATCCTATCATCGATGTTATATCCTATCATCGGTGTTATGTCCTATCATCGGTGTTATATCCTATCATCTGTGTTATGTCCAATCATCTGTGTTATGTCCTATCATCGGTGTTATGTCCTATCATCGGTGTTATGTCCTATCATCGGTGTTATGTCCTATCGTCGATGTCATATCCTATCATCGGTGTTATGTCCTATCATCGATGTTATATCCTATCATCGGTGTTATATCATATCATCGGTGTTATGTCCTATCATCGGTGTTATATCCTATCATCGATGGTATATCCTATCATCGATGCTATGTCCTATCATCTGTGTTATGTCCTATCATCGGTGTTATGTCCTATCATCGGTGTTATATCCTATCATCGGTGTTATATCCTATCATCGATGTTATGTCCTATCATCGGTGTTATATCCTATCATCGATGTTATGTCCTATCATCTGTGTTTTATCCTATCATCGGTGTTATATCCTATCATCGATGTTATGTCCTATCATCGATGTTATATCCTATCATCGGTGTTATATCCTATCATCGATGTTATATCCTATCATCGATGTTATGTCCTATCATCGGTGTTATATCCTATCATCTGTGTTATTTTCTATCATCTGTGTTATGTCCTATCATCGGTGTTATGTCCTATCATCGATGTTATGTCCTATCATCGATGTTATGTCCTATCATCTGTGTTATGTCCTATCATCTGTGTTATGTCCTATCATCGATGTTATGTCCTATCATCGATGCTATATCCTATCATCGATGTTATGTCCTATCATCGATGTTATATCCTATCATCTGTGTTATGTCCTATCATCGGTGTTATGTCCTATCATCGGTGTTACATCCTATCATCTGTGTTATGTCCTATCATCGGTGTTATATCCTATCATCATTGTTATATCTTATCATCGGTGTTATATCCTCTCATCGGTGTTATGCCCTATCATCGATGTTATATCCTATCATCGATGTTATATCCTATCATCGGTGTTATATCCTATCATCGATGTTATGTCCTATCATCTGTGTTATATCCTATCATCGGTGTTATATCCTATCATCGATGTTATATCCTATCATCTGTGTTATGTCCTATCATCGGTGTTATGTCCTATCATCGGTGTTATATCCTATCATCGATGTTATATCCTATCATCGGTGTTATATCCTATCATCGGTGTTATATCCTATCATCGGTGTTATGTCCTATCATCGATGTTATATCCTTTCATCGATGTTATATCCTATCATCGGTGTTATATCCTATCATCGATGTTACGTCCTATCATCGGTGTTATACCCTATCATCTGTGTTATGTCCTATCATCGATGTTATGTCCTATCATCGGTGTTATGTCCTATCATCTGTGTTATATCCTATCATCGGTGTTATATCCTATCATCGATGTTATGTCCTATCATCGGTGTTATATCTTATCGGTGTTATATCCTATCATCGGTGTTATATCCTATCATCTGTGTTATGTCCTATCATCTGTGTTATGTCCTATCATCGGTGTTATATCCTATCATCGGTGTTATATCCTATCATCGGTGTTATGTCCTATCATCGGTGTTATATCCTATCATCGATGTTATGTCCTATCATCGGTGTTATATCCTATCATCAATGTTATGTCCTATCATCGGTGTTATATCCTATCATCGATGCTATGTCCTATCATCTGTGTTATGTCCTATCATCGGTGTTATGTCCTATCACCGGTGTTATATCCTATCATCGGTGTTATATCCTATCATCGGTGTTATATCCTATCATCGGTGTTACGTCCTATCATCGGTGTTATATCCTATCATCGATGTTATGTCCTATCATCGGTGTTATATCCTATCATCGATGTTATATCCTATTATCGATGTTATATCCTATCATCTGTGTTATGTCCAATCATCGTTGTTGTGTCCTATCATCGGTGTTATATCCTATCATCGGTGTTATATCCTATCATCGATGTTATGTCCTATCATCGATGTTATATCCTATCATCGGTGTTATATCCTATCATCGGTGTTATGTCCTATCATCGATGTTATATCCTATCATCGGTGTTATATCCTATCATCGATGTTATGTCCTATCATCGGTGTTATATCCTATCATCTGTGTTATGTCCTATCATCGATGTTATGTCCTATCGTCGATGTCATATCCTATCATCGGTGTTATGTCCTATCATCGGTGTTATGTCCTATCATCGGTGTTATATCCTATCATCCTTGTTATGTCCTATCATCGGTGTTATGTCCTATCATAGATGTTATATCCTATCATCGATGTAATGTCCTATCATCGGTGTTATGTCCTATCATCGGTGTTATATCCTATCATCGGTGTTATGTCCTATCATCGGTGTTATATCCTATCATCGATGTTATATCCTATCATCGATGCTATGTCCTATCATCTGTGTTATGTCCTATCATCGGTGTTATGTCCTATCATCGGTGTTATATCCTATCATCGATGTTATATCCTATCATCGATGTTATGTCCTATCATCGGTGTTATATCCTATCATCGGTGTTATATCCTATCATCGATGCTATGTCCTATCATCTGTGTTATGTCCTATCATCGGTGTTATGTCCTATCACCGGTGTTATATCCTATCATCGGTGTTATATCCTATCATCGGTGTTATATCCTATCATCGGTGTTACGTCCTATCATCGGTGTTATATCCTATCATCGATGTTATGTCCTATCATCGGTGTTATATCCTATCATCGATGTTATATCCTATTATCGATGTTATATCCTATCATCTGTGTTATGTCCAATCATCGTTGTTGTGTCCTATCATCGGTGTTATATCCTATCATCGGTGTTATATCCTATCATCGATGTTATGTCCTATCATCGATGTTATATCCTATCATCGGTGTTATATCCTATCATCGGTGTTATGTCCTATCATCGATGTTATATCCTATCATCGGTGTTATATCCTATCATCGATGTTATGTCCTATCATCGGTGTTATATCCTATCATCTGTGTTATGTCCTATCATCGATGTTATGTCCTATCGTCGATGTCATATCCTATCATCGGTGTTATGTCCTATCATCGATGTTATGTCCTATCGTCGATGTCATATCCTATCATCGGTGTTATGTCCTATCATCGGTGTTATGTCCTATCATCGGTGTTATATCCTATCATCCTTGTTATGTCCTATCATCGGTGTTATGTCCTATCATAGATGTTATATCCTATCATCGATGTAATGTCCTATCATCGGTGTTATGTCCTATCATCGGTGTTATATCCTATCATCGGTGTTATGTCCTATCATCGGTGTTATATCCTATCATCGATGTTATATCCTATCATCGATGCTATGTCCTATCATCTGTGTTATGTCCTATCATCGGTGTTATGTCCTATCATCGGTGTTATATCCTATCATCGATGTTATATCCTATCATCGATGTTATGTCCTATCATCGGTGTTATATCCTATCATCGGTGTTATATCCTATCATCATTGTTATATCTTATCACCCGTGTTATATCCTATCATCGGTGTTATGTCCTATCATCGATGTTATGTCCTATCATCGGTGTTATATCCTATCATCTGTGTTATGTCCTATCATCGGTGTTATATCCTATCATCATTGTTATATCTTATCATCGGTGTTATATCCTCTCATCGGTGTTATGCCCTATCATCGATGTTATATCCTATCATCGATGTTATATCCTATCATCGGTGTTATATCCTATCATCGATGTTATGTCCTATCATCGGTGTTATATCCTATCATCGGTGTTATATCCTATCATCATTGTTATATCTTATCACCCGTGTTATATCCTATCATCTGTGTTATGTCCTATCATCGGTGTTATGTCCTATCATCGGTGTTACATCCTATCATCTGTGTTATGTCCTATCATCGGTGTTATATCCTATCATCATTGTTATATCTTATCATCGGTGTTATATCCTCTCATCGGTGTTATGCCCTATCATCGATGTTATATCCTATCATCGATGTTATATCCTATCATCGGTGTTATATCCTATCATCGATGTTATGTCCTATCATCTGTGTTATATCCTATCATCGGTGTTATATCCTATCATCGATGTTATGTCCTATCATCGGTGTTATATCCTATCATCGGTGTTATATCCTATCATCGATGTTATATCCTATCATCGATGTTATGTCCTATCATCGTTGTTATATCCTATCATCTGTGTTATGTCCTATCATCTGTGTTATGTCCTATCATCGGTGTTATGTCCTATCATCGGTGTTATATCCTATCATCGGTGTTATATCCTGTCATCGGTGTTATGTCCTATCATCGGTGTTATATCCTATCATCTGTGTTATATCCTATCATCGGTGTTATATCATATCATCGATGTTATATCCTATCATCGATGTTATATCGTATCATCTGTGTTATGTCCTATCATCGGTGTTATGTCCTATCACCGGTGTTATATCCTATCATCGGTGTTATATCCTATCATCGGTGTTATGTCCTATCATCGGTGTTACGTCCTATCATCGGTGTTATATCCTATCATCGATGTTATGTCCTATCATCGGTGTTATATCCTATCATCGGTGTTATATCCTATCATCGATGTTATATCCTATCATCTGTGTTATGTCCTATCATCGTTGTTATGTCCTATCATCGGTGTTATATCCTATCATCGGTGTTATATCCTATCATCGATGTTATATCCTATCATCGGTGTTATATCCTATCATCGGTGTTATATCCTATCATCGGTGTTATGTCCTATCATCGATGTTATATCCTATCATCGATGTTATATCCTATCATCGGTGTTATATCCTATCATCGATGTTACGTCCTATCATCGGTGTTATACCCTATCATCTGTGTTATGTCCTATCATCGATGTTATGTCCTATCATCGGTGTTATGTCCTATCATCTGTGTTATATCCTATCATCGGTGTTATATCCTATCATCGATGTTATGTCCTATCATCGGTGTTATATCTTATCGGTGTTATATCCTATCATCGGTGTTATATCCTATCATCTGTGTTATGTCCTATCATCTGTGTTATGTCCTATCATCGGTGTTACATCCTATCATCGGTGTTATATCCTATCATCGGTGTTATGTCCTATCATCGGTGTTATATCCTATCATCGATGTTATGTCCTATCATCGGTGTTATATCCTATCATCAATGTTATGTCCTATCATCGGTGTTATATCCTATCATCGATGCTATGTCCTATCATCTGTGTTATGTCCTATCATCGGTGTTATGTCCTATCACCGGTGTTATATCCTATCATCGGTGTTATATCCTATCATCGGTGTTATATCCTATCATCGGTGTTACGTCCTATCATCGGTGTTATATCCTATCATCGATGTTATGTCCTATCATCGGTGTTATATCCTATCATCGATGTTATATCCTATTATCGATGTTATATCCTATCATCTGTGTTATGTCCAATCATCGTTGTTGTGTCCTATCATCGGTGTTATATCCTATCATCGGTGTTATATCCTATCATCGATG
This sequence comes from Lampris incognitus, assembly GCF_029633865.1. NCBI lineage: Eukaryota > Metazoa > Chordata > Actinopteri > Lampriformes > Lampridae > Lampris > Lampris incognitus. Next base: position 55,839,652 of record NC_079218.1, on the reverse strand, counting down.
TTATGTCCTATCATCGATGTTATATCCTATCATCGGTGTTATATCCTATCATCGGTGTTATGTCCTATCATCGATGTTATATCCTATCATCGGTGTTATATCCTATCATCGATGTTATGTCCTATCATCGGTGTTATATCCTATCATCTGTGTTATGTCCTATCATCGATGTTATGTCCTATCGTCGATGTCATATCCTATCATCGGTGTTATGTCCTATCATCGGTGTTATGTCCTATCATCGGTGTTATATCCTATCATCCTTGTTATGTCCTATCAGCGGTGTTATGTCCTATCATAGATGTTATATCCTATCATCGATGTAATGTCCTATCATCGGTGTTATGTCCTATCATCGGTGTTATATCCTATCATCGGTGTTATGTCCTATCATCGGTGTTATATCCTATCATCGATGTTATATCCTATCATCGATGCTATGTCCTATCATCTTTGTTATGTCCTATCATCGGTGTTATGTCCTATCATCGGTGTTATATCCTATCATCGATGTTATATCCTATCATCGATGTTATGTCCTATCATCGGTGTTATATCCTATCATCGGTGTTATATCCTATCACCCGTGTTATATCCTATCATCGGTGTTATGTCCTATCATCGATGTTATGTCCTATCATCGATGTTATATCCTATCATCGATGTTATGTCCTATCATCGGTGTTATATCCTATCATCTGTGTTATGTCCTATCATCGGTGTTATGTCCTCTCATCGGTGTTTTGTCCTATCATCGGTGTTATATCCTATCATCGATGTTATATCCTCTCATCGATGTTATATCCTATCATCGATGTTATGTCCTATCATCGGTGTTATATCCTATCATCTGTGTTATGTCCTATCATCTGTGTTATGTCCTATCATCGGTGTTATATCCTATCATCGGTGTTATATCCTATCATCGGTGTTATGTCCTATCATCGATGTTATATCCTATCATCGATGTTATATCCTATCATCGGTGTTATATCCTATCATCGATGTTACGTCCTATCATCGGTGTTATATCCTATCATCTGTGTTATGTCCTATCATCGATGTTATGTCCTATCATCGGTGTTATGTCCTATCATCTGTGTTATATCCTATCATCGGTGTTATATCCTATCATCGATGTTATCTCCTATCATCGGTGTTATATCTTATCGGTGTTATATCCTATCATCGGTGTTATATCCTATCATCGATGTTATGTCCTATCATCGTTGTTATATCCTATCATCGGTGTTATATCCTATCATCGGTGTTATGTTCTATCATCGATGTTATATCCTATCATCGATGTTATATCCTATCATCGGTGTTATATCCTATCATCGATGTTATGTCCTATCATCGGTGTTATATCCTATCATCTGTGTTATGTCCTATCATCGATGTTATGTCCTATCATCGGTGTTATGTCCTATCATCTGTGTTATATCCTATCATCGATGTTATATCCTATCATCGGTGTTATGTCCTATCATCGGTGTTATATCCTATCATCTGTGTTATGTCCAATCATCTGTGTTATGTCCTATCATCGGTGTTATGTCCTATCATCGGTGTTATGTCCTATCGTCGATGTCATATCCTATCATCGGTGTTATGTCCTATCATCGGTGTTATGTCCTATCATCGGTGTTATATCCTATCATCCTTGTTATGTCCTATCATTGGTGTTATGTCCTATCATCGATGTTATATCCTATCATCGGTGTTATGTCCTTTCATCGGTGTTATGTCCTATCATCGGTGTTATATCCTATCATCGGTGTTATGTCCTATCATCGGTGTTATATCCTATCATCGATGGTATATCCTATCATCGATGCTATGTCCTATCATCTGTGTTATGTCCTATCATCGGTGTTATGTCCTATCATCGGTGTTATATCCTATCATCGGTGTTATATCCTATCATCGATGTTATGTCCTATCATCGGTGTTATATCCTATCATCGGTGTTATGTCCTATCATCTGTGTTTTATCCTATCATCGGTGTTATATCCTATCATCGATGTTATGTCCTATCATCGGTGTTATATCCTATCATCGGTGTTATATCCTATCATCGATGTTATATCCTATCATCGATGTTATGTCCTATCATCGGTGTTATATCCTATCATCTGTGTTATGTTCTATCATCTGTGTTATGTCCTATCATCGGTGTTATGTCCTATCATCGGTGTTATGTCCTATCATCGATGTTATATCCTATCATCGGTGTTATATCCTATCATCGATGTTATGTCCTATCATCGGTGTTATATCCTATCATCTGTGTTATGTCCTATCATCGATGTTATGTCCTATCATCGGTGTTATGTCCTATCATCTGTGTTATATCCTATCATCGATGTTATATCCTATCATCGGTGTTATGTCCTATCATCGGTGTTATATCCTATCATCTGTGTTATGTCCAATCATCTGTGTTATGTCCTATCATCGGTGTTATGTCCTATCATCGGTGTTATGTCCTATCATCGGTGTTATGTCCTATCGTCGATGTCATATCCTATCATCGGTGTTATGTCCTATCATCGATGTTATATCCTATCATCGGTGTTATATCATATCATCGATGTTATGTCCTATCATCGGTGTTATATCCTATCATCTGTGTTATGTCCTATCATCGATGTTATGTCCTATCGTCGATGTCATATCCTATCATCGGTGTTATGTCCTATCATCGGTGTTATGTCCTATCATCGGTGTTATATCCTATCATCCTTGTTATGTCCTATCATCGGTGTTATGTCCTATCATAGATGTTATATCCTATCATCGATGTAATGTCCTATCATCGGTGTTATGTCCTATCATCGGTGTTATATCCTATCATCGGTGTTATGTCCTATCATCGGTGTTATATCCTATCATCGATGTTATATCCTATCATCGATGCTATGTCCTATCATCTTTGTTATGTCCTATCATCGGTGTTATGTCCTATCATCGGTGTTATATCCTATCATCGATGTTATATCCTATCATCGATGTTATGTCCTATCATCGGTGTTATATCCTATCATCGGTGTTATATCCTATCACCCGTGTTATATCCTATCATCGGTGTTATGTCCTATCATCGATGTTATGTCCTATCATCGATGTTATATCCTATCATCGATGTTATGTCCTATCATCGGTGTTATATCCTATCATCTGTGTTATGTCCTATCATCGGTGTTATGTCCTCTCATCGGTGTTTTGTCCTATCATCGGTGTTATATCCTATCATCGATGTTATATCCTCTCATCGATGTTATATCCTATCATCGATGTTATGTCCTATCATCGGTGTTATATCCTATCATCTGTGTTATGTCCTATCATCTGTGTTATGTCCTATCATCGGTGTTATATCCTATCATCGGTGTTATATCCTATCATCGGTGTTATGTCCTATCATCGATGTTATATCCTATCATCGATGTTATATCCTATCATCGGTGTTATATCCTATCATCGATGTTACGTCCTATCATCGGTGTTATATCCTATCATCTGTGTTATGTCCTATCATCGATGTTATGTCCTATCATCGGTGTTATGTCCTATCATCTGTGTTATATCCTATCATCGGTGTTATATCCTATCATCGATGTTATCTCCTATCATCGGTGTTATATCTTATCGGTGTTATATCCTATCATCGGTGTTATATCCTATCATCGATGTTATGTCCTATCATCGTTGTTATATCCTATCATCGGTGTTATATCCTATCATCGGTGTTATGTTCTATCATCGATGTTATATCCTATCATCGATGTTATATCCTATCATCGGTGTTATATCCTATCATCGATGTTATGTCCTATCATCGGTGTTATATCCTATCATCTGTGTTATGTCCTATCATCGATGTTATGTCCTATCATCGGTGTTATGTCCTATCATCTTTGTTATATCCTATCATCGATGTTATATCCTATCATCGGTGTTATGTCCTATCATCGGTGTTATATCCTATCATCTGTGTTATGTCCAATCATCTGTGTTATGTCCTATCATCGGTGTTATGTCCTATCATCGGTGTTATGTCCTATCGTCGATGTCATATCCTATCATCGGTGTTATGTCCTATCATCGGTGTTATGTCCTATCATCGGTGTTATATCCTATCATCCTTGTTATGTCCTATCATTGGTGTTATGTCCTATCATCGATGTTATATCCTATCATCGGTGTTATGTCCTATCATCGGTGTTATGTCCTATCATCGGTGTTATATCCTATCATCGGTGTTATGTCCTATCATCGGTGTTATATCCTATCATCGATGGTATATCCTATCATCGATGCTATGTCCTATCATCTGTGTTATGTCCTATCATCGGTGTTATGTCCTATCATCGGTGTTATATCCTATCATCGGTGTTATATCCTATCATCGATGTTATGTCCTATCATCGGTGTTATATCCTATCATCGGTGTTATGTCCTATCATCTGTGTTTTATCCTATCATCGGTGTTATATCCTATCATCGATGTTATGTCCTATCATCGGTGTTATATCCTATCATCGGTGTTATATCCTATCATCGATGTTATATCCTATCATCGATGTTATGTCCTATCATCGGTGTTATATCCTATCATCTGTGTTATGTTCTATCATCTGTGTTATGTCCTATCATCGGTGTTATGTCCTATCATCGGTGTTATGTCCTATCATCGATGTTATATCCTATCATCGGTGTTATATCCTATCATCGATGTTATGTCCTATCATCGGTGTTATATCCTATCATCTGTGTTATGTCCTATCATCGATGTTATGTCCTATCATCGGTGTTATGTCCTATCATCTGTGTTATATCCTATCATCGATGTTATATCCTATCATCGGTGTTATGTCCTATCATCGGTGTTATATCCTATCATCTGTGTTATGTCCAATCATCTGTGTTATGTCCTATCATCGGTGTTATGTCCTATCATCGGTGTTATGTCCTATCGTCGATGTCATATCCTATCATCGGTGTTATGTCCTATCATCGGTGTTATGTCCTATCATCGGTGTTATATCCTATCATCCTTGTTATGTCCTATCATTGGTGTTATGTCCTATCATCGATGTTATATCCTATCATCGGTGTTATGTCCTATCATCGGTGTTATGTCCTATCATCGGTGTTATATCCTATCATCGGTGTTATGTCCTATCATCGGTGTTATATCCTATCATCGATGGTATATCCTATCATCGATGCTATGTCCTATCATCTGTGTTATGTCCTATCATCGGTGTTATGTCCTATCATCGGTGTTATATCCTATCATCGGTGTTATATCCTATCATCGATGTTATGTCCTATCATCGGTGTTATATCCTATCATCGATGTTATGTCCTATCATCTGTGTTTTATCCTATCATCGGTGTTATATCCTATCATCGATGTTATGTCCTATCATCGGTGTTATATCCTATCATCGGTGTTATATCCTATCATCGATGTTATATCCTATCATCGATGTTATGTCCTATCATCGGTGTTATATCCTATCATCTGTGTTATGTTCTATCATCTGTGTTATGTCCTATCATCGGTGTTATGTCCTATCATCGATGTTATGTCCTATCATCGATGTTATGTCCTATCATCTGTGTTATGTCCTATCATCTGTGTTATGTCCTATCATCGATGTTATGTCCTATCATCGATGCTATATCCTATCATCGATGTTATGTCCTATCATCGATGTTATATCCTATCATCTGTGTTATGTCCTATCATCGGTGTTATGTCCTATCATCGGTGTTACATCCTATCATCTGTGTTATGTCCTATCATCGGTGTTATATCCTATCATCATTGTTATATCTTATCATCGGTGTTATATCCTCTCATCGGTGTTATGCCCTATCATCGATGTTATATCCTATCATCGATGTTATATCCTATCATCGGTGTTATATCCTATCATCGATGTTATGTCCTATCATCTGTGTTATATCCTATCATCGGTGTTATATCCTATCATCGATGTTATATCCTATCATCTGTGTTATGTCCTATCATCGTTGTTATGTCCTATCATCGGTGTTATATCCTATCATCGGTGTTATATCCTATCATCGATGTTATATCCTATCATCGGTGTTATATCCTATCATCGGTGTTATATCCTATCATCGGTGTTATGTCCTATCATCGATGTTATATCCTATCATCGATGTTATATCCTATCATCGGTGTTATATCCTATCATCGATGTTACGTCCTATCATCGGTGTTATACCCTATCATCTGTGTTATGTCCTATCATCGATGTTATGTCCTATCATCGGTGTTATGTCCTATCATCTGTGTTATATCCTATCATCGGTGTTATATCCTATCATCGATGTTATGTCCTATCATCGGTGTTATATCTTATCGGTGTTATATCCTATCATCGGTGTTATATCCTATCATCTGTGTTATGTCCTATCATCTGTGTTATGTCCTATCATCGGTGTTATATCCTATCATCGGTGTTATGTCCTATCATCGGTGTTATATCCTATCATCGATGTTATGTCCTATCATCGGTGTTATATCCTATCATCAATGTTATGTCCTATCATCGGTGTTATATCCTATCATCGATGCTATGTCCTATCATCTGTGTTATGTCCTATCATCGGTGTTATGTCCTATCACCGGTGTTATATCCTATCATCGGTGTTATATCCTATCATCGGTGTTATATCCTATCATCGGTGTTACGTCCTATCATCGGTGTTATATCCTATCATCGATGTTATGTCCTATCATCGGTGTTATATCCTATCATCGATGTTATATCCTATTATCGATGTTATATCCTATCATCTGTGTTATGTCCAATCATCGTTGTTGTGTCCTATCATCGGTGTTATATCCTATCATCGGTGTTATATCCTATCATCGATGTTATGTCCTATCATCGATGTTATATCCTATCATCGGTGTTATATCCTATCATCGGTGTTATGTCCTATCATCGATGTTATATCCTATCATCGGTGTTATATCCTATCATCGATGTTATGTCCTATCATCGGTGTTATATCCTATCATCTGTGTTATGTCCTATCATCGATGTTATGTCCTATCGTCGATGTCATATCCTATCATCGGTGTTATGTCCTATCATCGGTGTTATGTCCTATCATCGGTGTTATATCCTATCATCCTTGTTATGTCCTATCATCGGTGTTATGTCCTATCATAGATGTTATATCCTATCATCGATGTAATGTCCTATCATCGGTGTTATGTCCTATCATCGGTGTTATATCCTATCATCGGTGTTATGTCCTATCATCGGTGTTATATCCTATCATCGATGTTATATCCTATCATCGATGCTATGTCCTATCATCTTTGTTATGTCCTATCATCGGTGTTATGTCCTATCATCGGTGTTATATCCTATCATCGATGTTATATCCTATCATCGATGTTATGTCCTATCATCGGTGTTATATCCTATCATCGGTGTTATATCCTATCACCCGTGTTATATCCTATCATCGGTGTTATGTCCTATCATCGATGTTATGTCCTATCATCGATGTTATATCCTATCATCGATGTTATGTCCTATCATCGGTGTTATATCCTATCATCTGTGTTATGTCCTATCATCGGTGTTATGTCCTCTCATCGGTGTTTTGTCCTATCATCGGTGTTATATCCTATCATCGATGTTATATCCTCTCATCGATGTTATATCCTATCATCGATGTTATGTCCTATCATCGGTGTTATGTCCTATCATCTGTGTTATGTCCTATCATCGGTGTTATATCCTATCATCGGTGTTATATCCTATCATCGGTGTTATGTCCTATCATCGATGTTATATCCTATCATCGATGTTATATCCTATCATCGGTGTTATATCCTATCATCGATGTTACGTCCTATCATCGGTGTTATATCCTATCATCTGTGTTATGTCCTATCATCGATGTTATGTCCTATCATCGGTGTTATGTCCTATCATCTGTGTTATATCCTATCATCGGTGTTATATCCTATCATCGATATTATGTCCTATCATCGGTGTTATATCTTATCGGTGTTATATCCTATCATCGGTGTTATATCCTATCATCGATGTTATGTCCTATCATCGTTGTTATATCCTATCATCGGTGTTATATCCTATCATCCGTGTTATGTTCTATCATCGATGTTATATCCTATCATCGATGTTATATCCTATCATCGGTGTTATATCCTATCATCGATGTTATGTCCTATCATCGGTGTTATATCCTATCATCTGTGTTATGTCCTATCATCGATGTTATGTCCTATCATCGGTGTTATGTCCTATCATCTGTGTTATATCCTATCATCGATGTTATATCCTATCATCGGTGTTATGTCCTATCATCGGTGTTATATCCTATCATCTGTGTTATATCCAATCATCTGTGTTATGTCCTATCATCGGTGTTATGTCCTATCATCGGTGTTATGTCCTATCGTCGATGTCATATCCTATCATCGGTGTTATGTCCTATCATCGGTGTTATGTCCTATCATCGGTGTTATATCCTATCATCCTTGTTATGTCCTATCATTGGTGTTATATCCTATCATCGATGTTATATCCTATCATCGGTGTTATGTCCTATCATCGGTGTTATGTCCTATCATCGGTGTTATATCCTATCATCGGTGTTATGTCCTATCATCGGTGTTATATCCTATCATCGATGGTATATCCTATCATCGATGCTATGTCCTATCATCTGTGTTATGTCCTATCATCGGTGTTATGTCCTATCATCGGTGTTATATCCTATCATCGGTGTTATATCCTATCATCGATGTTATGTCCTATCATCGGTGTTATATCCTATCATCGGTGTTATGTCCTATCATCTGTGTTTTATCCTATCATCGGTGTTATATCCTATCATCGATGTTATGTCCTATCATCGGTGTTATATCCTATCATCGGTGTTATATCCTATCATCGATGTTATATCCTATCATCGATGTTATGTCCTATCATCGGTGTTATATCCTATCATCTGTGTTATGTTCTATCATCTGTGTTATGTCCTATCATCGGTGTTATGTCCTATCATCGGTGTTATGTCCTATCATCGATGTTATATCCTATCATCGGTGTTATATCCTATCATCGATGTTATGTCCTATCATCGGTGTTATATCCTATCATCTGTGTTATGTCCTATCATCGATGTTATGTCCTATCATCGGTGTTATGTCCTATCATCTGTGTTATATCCTATCATCGATGTTATATCCTATCATCGGTGTTATGTCCTATCATCGGTGTTATATCCTATCATCTGTGTTATGTCCAATCATCTGTGTTATGTCCTATCATCGGTGTTATGTCCTATCATCGGTGTTATGTCCTATCGTCGATGTCATATCCTATCATCGGTGTTATGTCCTATCATCGGTGTTATGTCCTATCATCGGTGTTATATCCTATCATCCTTGTTATGTCCTATCATTGGTGTTATGTCCTATCATCGATGTTATATCCTATCATCGGTGTTATGTCCTATCATCGGTGTTATGTCCTATCATCGGTGTTATATCCTATTATCGGTGTTATGTCCTATCATCGGTGTTATATCCTATCATCGATGGTATATCCTATCATCGATGCTATGTCCTATCATCTGTGTTATGTCCTATCATCGGTGTTATATCCTATCATCGATGCTATGTCCTATCATCTGTGTTATGTCCTATCATCGGTGTTATGTCCTATCATCGGTGTTATATCCTATCATCGGTGTTATATCCTATCATCGATGTTATGTCCTATCATCGGTGTTATATCCTATCATCGATGTTATGTCCTATCATCTGTGTTTTATCCTATCATCGGTGTTATATCCTATCATCTGTGTTATGTTCTATCATCTGTGTTATGTCCTATCATCGGTGTTATGTCCTATCATCGATGTTATGTCCTATCATCGATGTTATGTCCTATCATCTGTGTTATGTCCTATCATCTGTGTTATGTCCTATCATCGATGTTATGTCCTATCATCGATGCTATATCCTATCATCGATGTTATGTCCTATCATCGATGTTATATCCTATCATCTGTGTTATGTCCTATCATCGGTGTTATGTCCTATCATCGGTGTTACATCCTATCATCTGTGTTATGTCCTATCATCGGTGTTATATCCTATCATCATTGTTATATCTTATCATCGGTGTTATATCCTCTCATCGGTGTTATGCCCTATCATCGATGTTATATCCTATCATCGATGTTATATCCTATCATCGGTGTTATATCCTATCATCGATGTTATGTCCTATCATCTGTGTTATATCCTATCATCGGTGTTATATCCTATCATCGATGTTATATCCTATCATCTGTGTTATGTCCTATCATCGGTGTTATGTCCTATCATCGGTGTTATATCCTATCATCGATGTTATATCCTATCATCGGTGTTATATCCTATCATCGGTGTTATATCCTATCATCGGTGTTATGTCCTATCATCGATGTTATATCCTATCATCGATGTTATATCCTATCATCGGTGTTATATCCTATCATCGATGTTACGTCCTATCATCGGTGTTATACCCTATCATCTGTGTTATGTCCTATCATCGATGTTATGTCCTATCATCGGTGTTATGTCCTATCATCTGTGTTATATCCTATCATCGGTGTTATATCCTATCATCGATGTTATGTCCTATCATCAGTGTTATATCTTATCGGTGTTATATCCTATCATCGGTGTTATATCCTATCATCTGTGTTATGTCCTATCATCTGTGTTATGTCCTATCATCGGTGTTATATCCTATCATCGGTGTTATATCCTATCATCGGTGTTATGTCCTATCATCGGTGTTATATCCTATCATCGATGTTATGTCCTATCATCGGTGTTATATCCTATCATCAATGTTATGTCCTATCATCGGTGTTATATCCTATCATCGATGCTATGTCCTATCATCTGTGTTATGTCCTATCATCGGTGTTATGTCCTATCACCGGTGTTATATCCTATCATCGGTGTTATATCCTATCATCGGTGTTATATCCTATCATCGGTGTTACGTCCTATCATCGGTGTTATATCCTATCATCGATGTTATGTCCTATCATCGGTGTTATATCCTATCATCGATGTTATATCCTATTATCGATGTTATATCCTATCATCTGTGTTATGTCCAATCATCGTTGTTGTGTCCTATCATCGGTGTTATATCCTATCATCGGTGTTATATCCTATCATCGATGTTATGTCCTATCATCGATGTTATATCCTATCATCGGTGTTATATCCTATCATCGGTGTTATGTCCTATCATCGATGTTATATCCTATCATCGGTGTTATATCCTATCATCGATGTTATGTCCTATCATCGGTGTTATATCCTATCATCTGTGTTATGTCCTATCATCAATGTTATGTCCTATCGTCGATGTCATATCCTATCATCGGTGTTATGTCCTATCATCGGTGTTATGTCCTATCATCGGTGTTATATCCTATCATCCTTGTTATGTCCTATCATCGGTGTTATGTCCTATCATAGATGTTATATCCTATCATCGATGTAATGTCCTATCATCGGTGTTATGTCCTATCATCGGTGTTATATCCTATCATCGGTGTTATGTCCTATCATCGGTGTTATATCCTATCATCGATGTTATATCCTATCATCGATGCTATGTCCTATCATCTGTGTTATGTCCAATCATCGTTGTTGTGTCCTATCATCGGTGTTATATCCTATCATCGGTGTTATATCCTATCATCGATGTTATGTCCTATCATCGATGTTATATCCTATCATCGGTGTTATATCCTATCATCGGTGTTATGTCCTATCATCGATGTTATATCCTATCATCGGTGTTATATCCTATCATCGATGTTATGTCCTATCATCGGTGTTATATCCTATCATCTGTGTTATGTCCTATCATCGATGTTATGTCCTATCGTCGATGTCATATCCTATCATCGGTGTTATGTCCTATCATCGGTGTTATGTCCTATCATCGGTGTTATATCCTATCATCCTTGTTATGTCCTATCATCGGTGTTATGTCCTATCATAGATGTTATATCCTATCATCGATGTAATGTCCTATCATCGGTGTTATGTCCTATCATCGGTGTTATATCCTATCATCGGTGTTATGTCCTATCATCGGTGTTATATCCTATCATCGATGTTATATCCTATCATCGATGCTATGTCCTATCATCTGTGTTATGTCCTATCATCGGTGTTATGTCCTATCATCGGTGTTATATCCTATCATCGATGTTATATCCTATCATCGATGTTATGTCCTATCATCGGTGTTATATCCTATCATCGGTGTTATATCCTATCATCGATGCTATGTCCTATCATCTGTGTTATGTCCTATCATCGGTGTTATGTCCTATCACCGGTGTTATATCCTATCATCGGTGTTATATCCTATCATCGGTGTTACGTCCTATCATCGGTGTTATATCCTATCATCGATGTTATGTCCTATCATCGGTGTTATATCCTATCATCGATGTTATATCCTATTATCGATGTTATATCCTATCATCTGTGTTATGTCCAATCATCGTTGTTGTGTCCTATCATCGGTGTTATATCCTATCATCGGTGTTATATCCTATCATCGATGTTATGTCCTATCATCGATGTTATATCCTATCATCGGTGTTATATCCTATCATCGGTGTTATGTCCTATCATCGATGTTATATCCTATCATCGGTGTTATATCCTATCATCGATGTTATGTCCTATCATCGGTGTTATATCCTATCATCTGTGTTATGTCCTATCATCGATGTTATGTCCTATCGTCGATGTCATATCCTATCATCGGTGTTATGTCCTATCATCGATGTTATGTCCTATCGTCGATGTCATATCCTATCATCGGTGTTATGTCCTATCATCGGTGTTATGTCCTATCATCGGTGTTATATCCTATCATCCTTGTTATGTCCTATCATCGGTGTTATGTCCTATCATAGATGTTATATCCTATCATCGATGTAATGTCCTATCATCGGTGTTATGTCCTATCATCGGTGTTATATCCTATCATCGGTGTTATGTCCTATCATCGGTGTTATATCCTATCATCGATGTTATATCCTATCATCGATGCTATGTCCTATCATCTGTGTTATGTCCTATCATCGGTGTTATGTCCTATCATCGGTGTTATATCCTATCATCGATGTTATATCCTATCATCGATGTTATGTCCTATCATCGGTGTTATATCCTATCATCGGTGTTATATCCTATCATCATTGTTATATCTTATCACCCGTGTTATATCCTATCATCGGTGTTATGTCCTATCATCGATGTTATGTCCTATCATCGGTGTTATATCCTATCATCTGTGTTATGTCCTATCATCGGTGTTATATCCTATCATCATTGTTATATCTTATCATCGGTGTTATATCCTCTCATCGGTGTTATGCCCTATCATCGATGTTATATCCTATCATCGATGTTATATCCTATCATCGGTGTTATATCCTATCATCGATGTTATGTCCTATCATCGGTGTTATATCCTATCATCGGTGTTATATCCTATCATCATTGTTATATCTTATCACCCGTGTTATATCCTATCATCTGTGTTATGTCCTATCATCGGTGTTATGTCCTATCATCGGTGTTACATCCTATCATCTGTGTTATGTCCTATCATCGGTGTTATATCCTATCATCATTGTTATATCTTATCATCGGTGTTATATCCTCTCATCGGTGTTATGCCCTATCATCGATGTTATATCCTATCATCGATGTTATATCCTATCATCGGTGTTATATCCTATCATCGATGTTATGTCCTATCATCTGTGTTATATCCTATCATCGGTGTTATATCCTATCATCGATGTTATGTCCTATCATCGGTGTTATATCCTATCATCGGTGTTATATCCTATCATCGATGTTATATCCTATCATCGATGTTATGTCCTATCATCGTTGTTATATCCTATCATCTGTGTTATGTCCTATCATCTGTGTTATGTCCTATCATCGGTGTTATGTCCTATCATCGGTGTTATATCCTATCATCGGTGTTATATCCTGTCATCGGTGTTATGTCCTATCATCGGTGTTATATCCTATCATCTGTGTTATATCCTATCATCGGTGTTATATCATATCATCGATGTTATATCCTATCATCGATGTTATATCGTATCATCTGTGTTATGTCCTATCATCGGTGTTATGTCCTATCACCGGTGTTATATCCTATCATCGGTGTTATATCCTATCATCGGTGTTATGTCCTATCATCGGTGTTACGTCCTATCATCGGTGTTATATCCTATCATCGATGTTATGTCCTATCATCGGTGTTATATCCTATCATCGGTGTTATATCCTATCATCGATGTTATATCCTATCATCTGTGTTATGTCCTATCATCGTTGTTATGTCCTATCATCGGTGTTATATCCTATCATCGGTGTTATATCCTATCATCGATGTTATATCCTATCATCGGTGTTATATCCTATCATCGGTGTTATATCCTATCATCGGTGTTATGTCCTATCATCGATGTTATATCCTATCATCGATGTTATATCCTATCATCGGTGTTATATCCTATCATCGATGTTACGTCCTATCATCGGTGTTATACCCTATCATCTGTGTTATGTCCTATCATCGATGTTATGTCCTATCATCGGTGTTATGTCCTATCATCTGTGTTATATCCTATCATCGGTGTTATATCCTATCATCGATGTTATGTCCTATCATCGGTGTTATATCTTATCGGTGTTATATCCTATCATCGGTGTTATATCCTATCATCTGTGTTATGTCCTATCATCTGTGTTATGTCCTATCATCGGTGTTACATCCTATCATCGGTGTTATATCCTATCATCGGTGTTATGTCCTATCATCGGTGTTATATCCTATCATCGATGTTATGTCCTATCATCGGTGTTATATCCTATCATCAATGTTATGTCCTATCATCGGTGTTATATCCTATCATCGATGCTATGTCCTATCATCTGTGTTATGTCCTATCATCGGTGTTATGTCCTATCACCGGTGTTATATCCTATCATCGGTGTTATATCCTATCATCGGTGTTATATCCTATCATCGGTGTTACGTCCTATCATCGGTGTTATATCCTATCATCGATGTTATGTCCTATCATCGGTGTTATATCCTATCATCGATGTTATATCCTATTATCGATGTTATATCCTATCATCTGTGTTATGTCCAATCATCGTTGTTGTGTCCTATCATCGGTGTTATATCCTATCATCGGTGTTATATCCTATCATCGATGTTATGTCCTATCATCGATGTTATATCCTATCATCGGTGTTATATCCTATCATCGGTGTTATGTCCTATCATCGATGTTATATCCTATCATCGGTGTTATATCCTATCATCGATGTTATGTCCTATCATCGGTGTTATATCCTATCATCTGTGTTATGTCCTATCATCGATGTTATGTCCTATCGTCGATGTCATATCCTATCATCGGTGTTATGTCCTATCATCGGTGTTATGTCCTATCATCGGTGTTATATCCTATCATCCTTGTTATGTCCTATCATCGGTGTTATGTCCTATCATAGATGTTATATCCTATCATCGATGTAATGTCCTATCATCGGTGTTATGTCCTATCATCGGTGTTATATCCTATCATCGGTGTTATGTCCTATCATCGGTGTTATATCCTATCATCGATGTTATATCCTATCATCGATGCTATGTCCTATCATCTTTGTTATGTCCTATCATCGGTGTTATGTCCTATCATCGGTGTTATATCCTATCATCGATGTTATATCCTATCATCGATGTTATGTCCTATCATCGGTGTTATATCCTATCATCGGTGTTATATCCTATCACCCGTGTTATATCCTATCATCGGTGTTATGTCCTATCATCGATGTTATGTCCTATCATCGATGTTATATCCTATCATCGATGTTATGTCCTATCATCGGTGTTATATCCTATCATCTGTGTTATGTCCTATCATCGGTGTTATGTCCTCTCATCGGTGTTTTGTCCTATCATCGGTGTTATATCCTATCATCGATGTTATATCCTCTCATCGATGTTATATCCTATCATCGATGTTATGTCCTATCATCGGTGTTATATCCTATCATCTGTGTTATGTCCTATCATCTGTGTTATGTCCTATCATCGGTGTTATATCCTATCATCGGTGTTATATCCTATCATCGGTGTTATGTCCTATCATCGATGTTATATCCTATCATCGATGTTATATCCTATCATCGGTGTTATATCCTATCATCGATGTTACGTCCTATCATCGGTGTTATATCCTATCATCTGTGTTATGTCCTATCATCGATGTTATGTCCTATCATCGGTGTTATGTCCTATCATCTGTGTTATATCCTATCATCGGTGTTATATCCTATCATCGATGTTATCTCCTATCATCGGTGTTATATCTTATCGGTGTTATATCCTATCATCGGTGTTATATCCTATCATCGATGTTATGTCCTATCATCGTTGTTATATCCTATCATCGGTGTTATATCCTATCATCGGTGTTATGTTCTATCATCGATGTTATATCCTATCATCGATGTTATATCCTATCATCGGTGTTATATCCTATCATCGATGTTATGTCCTATCATCGGTGTTATATCCTATCATCTGTGTTATGTCCTATCATCGATGTTATGTCCTATCATCGGTGTTATGTCCTATCATCTGTGTTATATCCTATCATCGATGTTATATCCTATCATCGGTGTTATGTCCTATCATCGGTGTTATATCCTATCATCTGTGTTATGTCCAATCATCTGTGTTATGTCCTATCATCGGTGTTATGTCCTATCATCGGTGTTATGTCCTATCGTCGATGTCATATCCTATCATCGGTGTTATGTCCTATCATCGGTGTTATGTCCTATCATCGGTGTTATATCCTATCATCCTTGTTATGTCCTATCATTGGTGTTATGTCCTATCATCGATGTTATATCCTATCATCGGTGTTATGTCCTTTCATCGGTGTTATGTCCTATCATCGGTGTTATATCCTATCATCGGTGTTATGTCCTATCATCGGTGTTATATCCTATCATCGATGGTATATCCTATCATCGATGCTATGTCCTATCATCTGTGTTATGTCCTATCATCGGTGTTATGTCCTATCATCGGTGTTATATCCTATCATCGGTGTTATATCCTATCATCGATGTTATGTCCTATCATCGGTGTTATATCCTATCATCGGTGTTATGTCCTATCATCTGTGTTTTATCCTATCATCGGTGTTATATCCTATCATCGATGTTATGTCCTATCATCGGTGTTATATCCTATCATCGGTGTTATATCCTATCATCGATGTTATATCCTATCATCGATGTTATGTCCTATCATCGGTGTTATATCCTATCATCTGTGTTATGTTCTATCATCTGTGTTATGTCCTATCATCGGTGTTATGTCCTATCATCGGTGTTATGTCCTATCATCGATGTTATATCCTATCATCGGTGTTATATCCTATCATCGATGTTATGTCCTATCATCGGTGTTATATCCTATCATCTGTGTTATGTCCTATCATCGATGTTATGTCCTATCATCGGTGTTATGTCCTATCATCTGTGTTATATCCTATCATCGATGTTATATCCTATCATCGGTGTTATGTCCTATCATCGGTGTTATATCCTATCATCTGTGTTATGTCCAATCATCTGTGTTATGTCCTATCATCGGTGTTATGTCCTATCATCGGTGTTATGTCCTATCATCGGTGTTATGTCCTATCGTCGATGTCATATCCTATCATCGGTGTTATGTCCTATCATCGATGTTATATCCTATCATCGGTGTTATATCATATCATCGATGTTATGTCCTATCATCGGTGTTATATCCTATCATCTGTGTTATGTCCTATCATCGATGTTATGTCCTATCGTCGATGTCATATCCTATCATCGGTGTTATGTCCTATCATCGGTGTTATGTCCTATCATCGGTGTTATATCCTATCATCCTTGTTATGTCCTATCATCGGTGTTATGTCCTATCATAGATGTTATATCCTATCATCGATGTAATGTCCTATCATCGGTGTTATGTCCTATCATCGGTGTTATATCCTATCATCGGTGTTATGTCCTATCATCGGTGTTATATCCTATCATCGATGTTATATCCTATCATCGATGCTATGTCCTATCATCTTTGTTATGTCCTATCATCGGTGTTATGTCCTATCATCGGTGTTATATCCTATCATCGATGTTATATCCTATCATCGATGTTATGTCCTATCATCGGTGTTATATCCTATCATCGGTGTTATATCCTATCACCCGTGTTATATCCTATCATCGGTGTTATGTCCTATCATCGATGTTATGTCCTATCATCGATGTTATATCCTATCATCGATGTTATGTCCTATCATCGGTGTTATATCCTATCATCTGTGTTATGTCCTATCATCGGTGTTATGTCCTCTCATCGGTGTTTTGTCCTATCATCGGTGTTATATCCTATCATCGATGTTATATCCTCTCATCGATGTTATATCCTATCATCGATGTTATGTCCTATCATCGGTGTTATATCCTATCATCTGTGTTATGTCCTATCATCTGTGTTATGTCCTATCATCGGTGTTATATCCTATCATCGGTGTTATATCCTATCATCGGTGTTATGTCCTATCATCGATGTTATATCCTATCATCGATGTTATATCCTATCATCGGTGTTATATCCTATCATCGATGTTACGTCCTATCATCGGTGTTATATCCTATCATCTGTGTTATGTCCTATCATCGATGTTATGTCCTATCATCGGTGTTATGTCCTATCATCTGTGTTATATCCTATCATCGGTGTTATATCCTATCATCGATGTTATCTCCTATCATCGGTGTTATATCTTATCGGTGTTATATCCTATCATCGGTGTTATATCCTATCATCGATGTTATGTCCTATCATCGTTGTTATATCCTATCATCGGTGTTATATCCTATCATCGGTGTTATGTTCTATCATCGATGTTATATCCTATCATCGATGTTATATCCTATCATCGGTGTTATATCCTATCATCGATGTTATGTCCTATCATCGGTGTTATATCCTATCATCTGTGTTATGTCCTATCATCGATGTTATGTCCTATCATCGGTGTTATGTCCTATCATCTTTGTTATATCCTATCATCGATGTTATATCCTATCATCGGTGTTATGTCCTATCATCGGTGTTATATCCTATCATCTGTGTTATGTCCAATCATCTGTGTTATGTCCTATCATCGGTGTTATGTCCTATCATCGGTGTTATGTCCTATCGTCGATGTCATATCCTATCATCGGTGTTATGTCCTATCATCGGTGTTATGTCCTATCATCGGTGTTATATCCTATCATCCTTGTTATGTCCTATCATTGGTGTTATGTCCTATCATCGATGTTATATCCTATCATCGGTGTTATGTCCTATCATCGGTGTTATGTCCTATCATCGGTGTTATATCCTATCATCGGTGTTATGTCCTATCATCGGTGTTATATCCTATCATCGATGGTATATCCTATCATCGATGCTATGTCCTATCATCTGTGTTATGTCCTATCATCGGTGTTATGTCCTATCATCGGTGTTATATCCTATCATCGGTGTTATATCCTATCATCGATGTTATGTCCTATCATCGGTGTTATATCCTATCATCGGTGTTATGTCCTATCATCTGTGTTTTATCCTATCATCGGTGTTATATCCTATCATCGATGTTATGTCCTATCATCGGTGTTATATCCTATCATCGGTGTTATATCCTATCATCGATGTTATATCCTATCATCGATGTTATGTCCTATCATCGGTGTTATATCCTATCATCTGTGTTATGTTCTATCATCTGTGTTATGTCCTATCATCGGTGTTATGTCCTATCATCGGTGTTATGTCCTATCATCGATGTTATATCCTATCATCGGTGTTATATCCTATCATCGATGTTATGTCCTATCATCGGTGTTATATCCTATCATCTGTGTTATGTCCTATCATCGATGTTATGTCCTATCATCGGTGTTATGTCCTATCATCTGTGTTATATCCTATCATCGATGTTATATCCTATCATCGGTGTTATGTCCTATCATCGGTGTTATATCCTATCATCTGTGTTATGTCCAATCATCTGTGTTATGTCCTATCATCGGTGTTATGTCCTATCATCGGTGTTATGTCCTATCGTCGATGTCATATCCTATCATCGGTGTTATGTCCTATCATCGGTGTTATGTCCTATCATCGGTGTTATATCCTATCATCCTTGTTATGTCCTATCATTGGTGTTATGTCCTATCATCGATGTTATATCCTATCATCGGTGTTATGTCCTATCATCGGTGTTATGTCCTATCATCGGTGTTATATCCTATCATCGGTGTTATGTCCTATCATCGGTGTTATATCCTATCATCGATGGTATATCCTATCATCGATGCTATGTCCTATCATCTGTGTTATGTCCTATCATCGGTGTTATGTCCTATCATCGGTGTTATATCCTATCATCGGTGTTATATCCTATCATCGATGTTATGTCCTATCATCGGTGTTATATCCTATCATCGATGTTATGTCCTATCATCTGTGTTTTATCCTATCATCGGTGTTATATCCTATCATCGATGTTATGTCCTATCATCGGTGTTATATCCTATCATCGGTGTTATATCCTATCATCGATGTTATATCCTATCATCGATGTTATGTCCTATCATCGGTGTTATATCCTATCATCTGTGTTATGTTCTATCATCTGTGTTATGTCCTATCATCGGTGTTATGTCCTATCATCGATGTTATGTCCTATCATCGATGTTATGTCCTATCATCTGTGTTATGTCCTATCATCTGTGTTATGTCCTATCATCGATGTTATGTCCTATCATCGATGCTATATCCTATCATCGATGTTATGTCCTATCATCGATGTTATATCCTATCATCTGTGTTATGTCCTATCATCGGTGTTATGTCCTATCATCGGTGTTACATCCTATCATCTGTGTTATGTCCTATCATCGGTGTTATATCCTATCATCATTGTTATATCTTATCATCGGTGTTATATCCTCTCATCGGTGTTATGCCCTATCATCGATGTTATATCCTATCATCGATGTTATATCCTATCATCGGTGTTATATCCTATCATCGATGTTATGTCCTATCATCTGTGTTATATCCTATCATCGGTGTTATATCCTATCATCGATGTTATATCCTATCATCTGTGTTATGTCCTATCATCGTTGTTATGTCCTATCATCGGTGTTATATCCTATCATCGGTGTTATATCCTATCATCGATGTTATATCCTATCATCGGTGTTATATCCTATCATCGGTGTTATATCCTATCATCGGTGTTATGTCCTATCATCGATGTTATATCCTATCATCGATGTTATATCCTATCATCGGTGTTATATCCTATCATCGATGTTACGTCCTATCATCGGTGTTATACCCTATCATCTGTGTTATGTCCTATCATCGATGTTATGTCCTATCATCGGTGTTATGTCCTATCATCTGTGTTATATCCTATCATCGGTGTTATATCCTATCATCGATGTTATGTCCTATCATCGGTGTTATATCTTATCGGTGTTATATCCTATCATCGGTGTTATATCCTATCATCTGTGTTATGTCCTATCATCTGTGTTATGTCCTATCATCGGTGTTATATCCTATCATCGGTGTTATGTCCTATCATCGGTGTTATATCCTATCATCGATGTTATGTCCTATCATCGGTGTTATATCCTATCATCAATGTTATGTCCTATCATCGGTGTTATATCCTATCATCGATGCTATGTCCTATCATCTGTGTTATGTCCTATCATCGGTGTTATGTCCTATCACCGGTGTTATATCCTATCATCGGTGTTATATCCTATCATCGGTGTTATATCCTATCATCGGTGTTACGTCCTATCATCGGTGTTATATCCTATCATCGATGTTATGTCCTATCATCGGTGTTATATCCTATCATCGATGTTATATCCTATTATCGATGTTATATCCTATCATCTGTGTTATGTCCAATCATCGTTGTTGTGTCCTATCATCGGTGTTATATCCTATCATCGGTGTTATATCCTATCATCGATGTTATGTCCTATCATCGATGTTATATCCTATCATCGGTGTTATATCCTATCATCGGTGTTATGTCCTATCATCGATGTTATATCCTATCATCGGTGTTATATCCTATCATCGATGTTATGTCCTATCATCGGTGTTATATCCTATCATCTGTGTTATGTCCTATCATCGATGTTATGTCCTATCGTCGATGTCATATCCTATCATCGGTGTTATGTCCTATCATCGGTGTTATGTCCTATCATCGGTGTTATATCCTATCATCCTTGTTATGTCCTATCATCGGTGTTATGTCCTATCATAGATGTTATATCCTATCATCGATGTAATGTCCTATCATCGGTGTTATGTCCTATCATCGGTGTTATATCCTATCATCGGTGTTATGTCCTATCATCGGTGTTATATCCTATCATCGATGTTATATCCTATCATCGATGCTATGTCCTATCATCTTTGTTATGTCCTATCATCGGTGTTATGTCCTATCATCGGTGTTATATCCTATCATCGATGTTATATCCTATCATCGATGTTATGTCCTATCATCGGTGTTATATCCTATCATCGGTGTTATATCCTATCACCCGTGTTATATCCTATCATCGGTGTTATGTCCTATCATCGATGTTATGTCCTATCATCGATGTTATATCCTATCATCGATGTTATGTCCTATCATCGGTGTTATATCCTATCATCTGTGTTATGTCCTATCATCGGTGTTATGTCCTCTCATCGGTGTTTTGTCCTATCATCGGTGTTATATCCTATCATCGATGTTATATCCTCTCATCGATGTTATATCCTATCATCGATGTTATGTCCTATCATCGGTGTTATGTCCTATCATCTGTGTTATGTCCTATCATCGGTGTTATATCCTATCATCGGTGTTATATCCTATCATCGGTGTTATGTCCTATCATCGATGTTATATCCTATCATCGATGTTATATCCTATCATCGGTGTTATATCCTATCATCGATGTTACGTCCTATCATCGGTGTTATATCCTATCATCTGTGTTATGTCCTATCATCGATGTTATGTCCTATCATCGGTGTTATGTCCTATCATCTGTGTTATATCCTATCATCGGTGTTATATCCTATCATCGATATTATGTCCTATCATCGGTGTTATATCTTATCGGTGTTATATCCTATCATCGGTGTTATATCCTATCATCGATGTTATGTCCTATCATCGTTGTTATATCCTATCATCGGTGTTATATCCTATCATCCGTGTTATGTTCTATCATCGATGTTATATCCTATCATCGATGTTATATCCTATCATCGGTGTTATATCCTATCATCGATGTTATGTCCTATCATCGGTGTTATATCCTATCATCTGTGTTATGTCCTATCATCGATGTTATGTCCTATCATCGGTGTTATGTCCTATCATCTGTGTTATATCCTATCATCGATGTTATATCCTATCATCGGTGTTATGTCCTATCATCGGTGTTATATCCTATCATCTGTGTTATATCCAATCATCTGTGTTATGTCCTATCATCGGTGTTATGTCCTATCATCGGTGTTATGTCCTATCGTCGATGTCATATCCTATCATCGGTGTTATGTCCTATCATCGGTGTTATGTCCTATCATCGGTGTTATATCCTATCATCCTTGTTATGTCCTATCATTGGTGTTATATCCTATCATCGATGTTATATCCTATCATCGGTGTTATGTCCTATCATCGGTGTTATGTCCTATCATCGGTGTTATATCCTATCATCGGTGTTATGTCCTATCATCGGTGTTATATCCTATCATCGATGGTATATCCTATCATCGATGCTATGTCCTATCATCTGTGTTATGTCCTATCATCGGTGTTATGTCCTATCATCGGTGTTATATCCTATCATCGGTGTTATATCCTATCATCGATGTTATGTCCTATCATCGGTGTTATATCCTATCATCGGTGTTATGTCCTATCATCTGTGTTTTATCCTATCATCGGTGTTATATCCTATCATCGATGTTATGTCCTATCATCGGTGTTATATCCTATCATCGGTGTTATATCCTATCATCGATGTTATATCCTATCATCGATGTTATGTCCTATCATCGGTGTTATATCCTATCATCTGTGTTATGTTCTATCATCTGTGTTATGTCCTATCATCGGTGTTATGTCCTATCATCGGTGTTATGTCCTATCATCGATGTTATATCCTATCATCGGTGTTATATCCTATCATCGATGTTATGTCCTATCATCGGTGTTATATCCTATCATCTGTGTTATGTCCTATCATCGATGTTATGTCCTATCATCGGTGTTATGTCCTATCATCTGTGTTATATCCTATCATCGATGTTATATCCTATCATCGGTGTTATGTCCTATCATCGGTGTTATATCCTATCATCTGTGTTATGTCCAATCATCTGTGTTATGTCCTATCATCGGTGTTATGTCCTATCATCGGTGTTATGTCCTATCGTCGATGTCATATCCTATCATCGGTGTTATGTCCTATCATCGGTGTTATGTCCTATCATCGGTGTTATATCCTATCATCCTTGTTATGTCCTATCATTGGTGTTATGTCCTATCATCGATGTTATATCCTATCATCGGTGTTATGTCCTATCATCGGTGTTATGTCCTATCATCGGTGTTATATCCTATTATCGGTGTTATGTCCTATCATCGGTGTTATATCCTATCATCGATGGTATATCCTATCATCGATGCTATGTCCTATCATCTGTGTTATGTCCTATCATCGGTGTTATATCCTATCATCGATGCTATGTCCTATCATCTGTGTTATGTCCTATCATCGGTGTTATGTCCTATCATCGGTGTTATATCCTATCATCGGTGTTATATCCTATCATCGATGTTATGTCCTATCATCGGTGTTATATCCTATCATCGATGTTATGTCCTATCATCTGTGTTTTATCCTATCATCGGTGTTATATCCTATCATCTGTGTTATGTTCTATCATCTGTGTTATGTCCTATCATCGGTGTTATGTCCTATCATCGATGTTATGTCCTATCATCGATGTTATGTCCTATCATCTGTGTTATGTCCTATCATCTGTGTTATGTCCTATCATCGATGTTATGTCCTATCATCGATGCTATATCCTATCATCGATGTTATGTCCTATCATCGATGTTATATCCTATCATCTGTGTTATGTCCTATCATCGGTGTTATGTCCTATCATCGGTGTTACATCCTATCATCTGTGTTATGTCCTATCATCGGTGTTATATCCTATCATCATTGTTATATCTTATCATCGGTGTTATATCCTCTCATCGGTGTTATGCCCTATCATCGATGTTATATCCTATCATCGATGTTATATCCTATCATCGGTGTTATATCCTATCATCGATGTTATGTCCTATCATCTGTGTTATATCCTATCATCGGTGTTATATCCTATCATCGATGTTATATCCTATCATCTGTGTTATGTCCTATCATCGGTGTTATGTCCTATCATCGGTGTTATATCCTATCATCGATGTTATATCCTATCATCGGTGTTATATCCTATCATCGGTGTTATATCCTATCATCGGTGTTATGTCCTATCATCGATGTTATATCCTATCATCGATGTTATATCCTATCATCGGTGTTATATCCTATCATCGATGTTACGTCCTATCATCGGTGTTATACCCTATCATCTGTGTTATGTCCTATCATCGATGTTATGTCCTATCATCGGTGTTATGTCCTATCATCTGTGTTATATCCTATCATCGGTGTTATATCCTATCATCGATGTTATGTCCTATCATCGGTGTTATATCTTATCGGTGTTATATCCTATCATCGGTGTTATATCCTATCATCTGTGTTATGTCCTATCATCTGTGTTATGTCCTATCATCGGTGTTATATCCTATCATCGGTGTTATATCCTATCATCGGTGTTATGTCCTATCATCGGTGTTATATCCTATCATCGATGTTATGTCCTATCATCGGTGTTATATCCTATCATCAATGTTATGTCCTATCATCGGTGTTATATCCTATCATCGATGCTATGTCCTATCATCTGTGTTATGTCCTATCATCGGTGTTATGTCCTATCACCGGTGTTATATCCTATCATCGGTGTTATATCCTATCATCGGTGTTATATCCTATCATCGGTGTTACGTCCTATCATCGGTGTTATATCCTATCATCGATGTTATGTCCTATCATCGGTGTTATATCCTATCATCGATGTTATATCCTATTATCGATGTTATATCCTATCATCTGTGTTATGTCCAATCATCGTTGTTGTGTCCTATCATCGGTGTTATATCCTATCATCGGTGTTATATCCTATCATCGATGTTATGTCCTATCATCGATGTTATATCCTATCATCGGTGTTATATCCTATCATCGGTGTTATGTCCTATCATCGATGTTATATCCTATCATCGGTGTTATATCCTATCATCGATGTTATGTCCTATCATCGGTGTTATATCCTATCATCTGTGTTATGTCCTATCATCAATGTTATGTCCTATCGTCGATGTCATATCCTATCATCGGTGTTATGTCCTATCATCGGTGTTATGTCCTATCATCGGTGTTATATCCTATCATCCTTGTTATGTCCTATCATCGGTGTTATGTCCTATCATAGATGTTATATCCTATCATCGATGTAATGTCCTATCATCGGTGTTATGTCCTATCATCGGTGTTATATCCTATCATCGGTGTTATGTCCTATCATCGGTGTTATATCCTATCATCGATGTTATATCCTATCATCGATGCTATGTCCTATCATCTGTGTTATGTCCTATCATCGGTGTTATGTCCTATCATCGGTGTTATATCCTATCATCGATGTTATATCCTATCATCGATGTTATGTCCTATCATCGGTGTTATATCCTATCATCGGTGTTATATCCTATCATCGATGCTATGTCCTATCATCTGTGTTATGTCCTATCATCGGTGTTATGTCCTATCACCGGTGTTATATCCTATCATCGGTGTTATATCCTATCATCGGTGTTATATCCTATCATCGGTGTTACGTCCTATCATCGGTGTTATATCCTATCATCGATGTTATGTCCTATCATCGGTGTTATATCCTATCATCGATGTTATATCCTATTATCGATGTTATATCCTATCATCTGTGTTATGTCCAATCATCGTTGTTGTGTCCTATCATCGGTGTTATATCCTATCATCGGTGTTATATCCTATCATCGATGTTATGTCCTATCATCGATGTTATATCCTATCATCGGTGTTATATCCTATCATCGGTGTTATGTCCTATCATCGATGTTATATCCTATCATCGGTGTTATATCCTATCATCGATGTTATGTCCTATCATCGGTGTTATATCCTATCATCTGTGTTATGTCCTATCATCGATGTTATGTCCTATCGTCGATGTCATATCCTATCATCGGTGTTATGTCCTATCATCGGTGTTATGTCCTATCATCGGTGTTATATCCTATCATCCTTGTTATGTCCTATCATCGGTGTTATGTCCTATCATAGATGTTATATCCTATCATCGATGTAATGTCCTATCATCGGTGTTATGTCCTATCATCGGTGTTATATCCTATCATCGGTGTTATGTCCTATCATCGGTGTTATATCCTATCATCGATGTTATATCCTATCATCGATGCTATGTCCTATCATCTGTGTTATGTCCTATCATCGGTGTTATGTCCTATCATCGGTGTTATATCCTATCATCGATGTTATATCCTATCATCGATGTTATGTCCTATCATCGGTGTTATATCCTATCATCGGTGTTATATCCTATCATCATTGTTATATCTTATCACCCGTGTTATATCCTATCATCGGTGTTATGTCCTATCATCGATGTTATGTCCTATCATCGGTGTTATATCCTATCATCTGTGTTATGTCCTATCATCGGTGTTATATCCTATCATCATTGTTATATCTTATCATCGGTGTTATATCCTCTCATCGGTGTTATGCCCTATCATCGATGTTATATCCTATCATCGATGTTATATCCTATCATCGGTGTTATATCCTATCATCGATGTTATGTCCTATCATCGGTGTTATATCCTATCATCGGTGTTATATCCTATCATCATTGTTATATCTTATCACCCGTGTTATATCCTATCATCTGTGTTATGTCCTATCATCGGTGTTATGTCCTATCATCGGTGTTACATCCTATCATCTGTGTTATGTCCTATCATCGGTGTTATATCCTATCATCATTGTTATATCTTATCATCGGTGTTATATCCTCTCATCGGTGTTATGCCCTATCATCGATGTTATATCCTATCATCGATGTTATATCCTATCATCGGTGTTATATCCTATCATCGATGTTATGTCCTATCATCTGTGTTATATCCTATCATCGGTGTTATATCCTATCATCGATGTTATGTCCTATCATCGGTGTTATATCCTATCATCGGTGTTATATCCTATCATCGATGTTATATCCTATCATCGATGTTATGTCCTATCATCGTTGTTATATCCTATCATCTGTGTTATGTCCTATCATCGGTGTTATGTCCTATCATCGGTGTTATATCCTATCATCGGTGTTATATCCTGTCATCGGTGTTATGTCCTATCATCGGTGTTATATCCTATCATCTGTGTTATATCCTATCATCGGTGTTATATCATATCATCGATGTTATATCCTATCATCGATGTTATATCGTATCATCTGTGTTATGTCCTATCATCGGTGTTATGTCCTATCACCGGTGTTATATCCTATCATCGGTGTTATATCCTATCATCGGTGTTATGTCCTATCATCGGTGTTACGTCCTATCATCGGTGTTATATCCTATCATCGATGTTATGTCCTATCATCGGTGTTATATCCTATCATCGGTGTTATATCCTATCATCGATGTTATATCCTATCATCTGTGTTATGTCCTATCATCGTTGTTATGTCCTATCATCGGTGTTATATCCTATCATCGGTGTTATATCCTATCATCGATGTTATATCCTATCATCGGTGTTATATCCTATCATCGGTGTTATATCCTATCATCGGTGTTATGTCCTATCATCGATGTTATATCCTATCATCGATGTTATATCCTATCATCGGTGTTATATCCTATCATCGATGTTACGTCCTATCATCGGTGTTATACCCTATCATCTGTGTTATGTCCTATCATCGATGTTATGTCCTATCATCGGTGTTATGTCCTATCATCTGTGTTATATCCTATCATCGGTGTTATATCCTATCATCGATGTTATGTCCTATCATCGGTGTTATATCTTATCGGTGTTATATCCTATCATCGGTGTTATATCCTATCATCTGTGTTATGTCCTATCATCTGTGTTATGTCCTATCATCGGTGTTACATCCTATCATCGGTGTTATATCCTATCATCGGTGTTATGTCCTATCATCGGTGTTATATCCTATCATCGATGTTATGTCCTATCATCGGTGTTATATCCTATCATCAATGTTATGTCCTATCATCGGTGTTATATCCTATCATCGATGCTATGTCCTATCATCTGTGTTATGTCCTATCATCGGTGTTATGTCCTATCACCGGTGTTATATCCTATCATCGGTGTTATATCCTATCATCGGTGTTATATCCTATCATCGGTGTTACGTCCTATCATCGGTGTTATATCCTATCATCGATGTTATGTCCTATCATCGGTGTTATATCCTATCATCGATGTTATATCCTATTATCGATGTTATATCCTATCATCTGTGTTATGTCCAATCATCGTTGTTGTGTCCTATCATCGGTGTTATATCCTATCATCGGTGTTATATCCTATCATCGATGTTATGTCCTATCATCGATGTTATATCCTATCATCGGTGTTATATCCTATCATCGGTGTTATGTCCTATCATCGATGTTATATCCTATCATCGGTGTTATATCCTATCATCGATGTTATGTCCTATCATCGGTGTTATATCCTATCATCTGTGTTATGTCCTATCATCGATGTTATGTCCTATCGTCGATGTCATATCCTATCATCGGTGTTATGTCCTATCATCGGTGTTATGTCCTATCATCGGTGTTATATCCTATCATCCTTGTTATGTCCTATCATCGGTGTTATGTCCTATCATAGATGTTATATCCTATCATCGATGTAATGTCCTATCATCGGTGTTATGTCCTATCATCGGTGTTATATCCTATCATCGGTGTTATGTCCTATCATCGGTGTTATATCCTATCATCGATGTTATATCCTATCATCGATGCTATGTCCTATTATCTTTGTTATGTCCTATCATCGGTGTTATGTCCTATCATCGGTGTTATATCCTATCATCGATGTTATATCCTATCATCGATGTTATGTCCTATCATCGGTGTTATATCCTATCATCGGTGTTATATCCTATCACCCGTGTTATATCCTATCATCGGTGTTATGTCCTATCATCGATGTTATGTCCTATCATCGATGTTATATCCTATCATCGATGTTATGTCCTATCATCGGTGTTATATCCTATCATCTGTGTTATGTCCTATCATCGGTGTTATGTCCTCTCATCGGTGTTTTGTCCTATCATCGGTGTTATATCCTATCATCGATGTTATATCCTCTCATCGATGTTATATCCTATCATCGATGTTATGTCCTATCATCGGTGTTATATCCTATCATCTGTGTTATGTCCTATCATCTGTGTTATGTCCTATCATCGGTGTTATATCCTATCATCGGTGTTATATCCTATCATCGGTGTTATGTCCTATCATCGATGTTATATCCTATCATCGATGTTATATCCTATCATCGGTGTTATATCCTATCATCGATGTTACGTCCTATCATCGGTGTTATATCCTATCATCTGTGTTATGTCCTATCATCGATGTTATGTCCTATCATCGGTGTTATGTCCTATCATCTGTGTTATATCCTATCATCGGTGTTATATCCTATCATCGATGTTATCTCCTATCATCGGTGTTATATCTTATCGGTGTTATATCCTATCATCGGTGTTATATCCTATCATCGATGTTATGTCCTATCATCGTTGTTATATCCTATCATCGGTGTTATATCCTATCATCGGTGTTATGTTCTATCATCGATGTTATATCCTATCATCGATGTTATATCCTATCATCGGTGTTATATCCTATCATCGATGTTATGTCCTATCATCGGTGTTATATCCTATCATCTGTGTTATGTCCTATCATCGATGTTATGTCCTATCATCGGTGTTATGTCCTATCATCTGTGTTATATCCTATCATCGATGTTATATCCTATCATCGGTGTTATGTCCTATCATCGGTGTTATATCCTATCATCTGTGTTATGTCCAATCATCTGTGTTATGTCCTATCATCGGTGTTATGTCCTATCATCGGTGTTATGTCCTATCGTCGATGTCATATCCTATCATCGGTGTTATGTCCTATCATCGGTGTTATGTCCTATCATCGGTGTTATATCCTATCATCCTTGTTATGTCCTATCATTTGTGTTATGTCCTATCATCGATGTTATATCCTATCATCGGTGTTATGTCCTATCATCGGTGTTATGTCCTATCATCGGTGTTATATCCTATCATCGGTGTTATGTCCTATCATCGGTGTTATATCCTATCATCGATGGTATATCCTATCATCGATGCTATGTCCTATCATCTGTGTTATGTCCTATCATCGGTGTTATGTCCTATCATCGGTGTTATATCCTATCATCGGTGTTATATCCTATCATCGATGTTATGTCCTATCATCGGTGTTATATCCTATCATCGGTGTTATGTCCTATCATCTGTGTTTTATCCTATCATCGGTGTTATATCCTATCATCGATGTTATGTCCTATCATCGGTGTTATATCCTATCATCGGTGTTATATCCTATCATCGATGTTATATCCTATCATCGATGTTATGTCCTATCATCGGTGTTATATCCTATCATCTGTGTTATGTTCTATCATCTGTGTTATGTCCTATCATCGGTGTTATGTCCTATCATCGGTGTTATGTGCTATCATCGATGTTATATCCTATCATCGGTGTTATATCCTATCATCGATGTTATGTCCTATCATCGGTGTTATATCCTATCATCTGTGTTATGTCCTATCATCGATGTTATGTCCTATCATCGGTGTTATGTCCTATCATCTGTGTTATATCCTATCATCGATGTTATATCCTATCATCGGTGTTATGTCCTATCATCGGTGTTATATCCTATCATCTGTGTTATGTCCAATCATCTGTGTTATGTCCTATCATCGGTGTTATGTCCTATCATCGGTGTTATGTCCTATCATCGGTGTTATGTCCTATCGTCGATGTCATATCCTATCATCGGTGTTATGTCCTATCATCGATGTTATATCCTATCATCGGTGTTATATCCTATCATCGATGTTATGTCCTATCATCGGTGTTATATCCTATCATCTGTGTTATGTCCTATCATCGATGTTATGTCCTATCGTCGATGTCATATCCTATCATCGGTGTTATGTCCTATCATCGGTGTTATGTCCTATCATCGGTGTTATATCCTATCATCCTTGTTATGTCCTATCATCGGTGTTATGTCATATCATAGATGTTATATCCTATCATCGATGTAATGTCCTATCATCGGTGTTATGTCCTATCATCGGTGTTATATCCTATCATCGGTGTTATGTCCTATCATCGGTGTTATATCCTATCATCGATGTTATATCCTATCATCGATGCTATGTCCTATCATCTTTGTTATGTCCTATCATCGGTGTTATGTCCTATCATCGGTGTTATATCCTATCATCGATGTTATATCCTATCATCGATGTTATGTCCTATCAATGGTGTTATATCCTATCATCGGTGTTATATCCTATCACCCGTGTTATATCCTATCATCGGTGTTATGTCCTATCATCGATGTTATGTCCTATCATCGATGTTATATCCTATCATCGATGTTATGTCCTATCATCGGTGTTATGTCCTATCATCGGTGTTATGTCCTATCATCGGTGTTATATCCTATCATCGGTGTTATGTCCTATCATCGGTGTTATATCCTATCATCGATGTTATATCCTATCATCGATGCTATGTCCTATTATCTTTGTTATGTCCTATCATCGGTGTTATGTCCTATCATCGGTGTTATATCCTATCATCGATGTTATATCCTATCATCGATGTTATGTCCTATCATCGGTGTTATATCCTATCATCGGTGTTATATCCTATCATAGATGTTATATCCTATCATCGATGTAATGTCCTATCATCGGTGTTATGTCCTATCATCGGTGTTATATCCTATCATCGGTGTTATGTCCTATCATCGGTGTTATATCCTATCATCGATGTTATATCCTATCATCGATGCTATGTCCTATTATCTTTGTTATGTCCTATCATCGGTGTTATGTCCTATCATCGGTGTTATATCCTATCATCGATGTTATATCCTATCATCGATGTTATGTCCTATCATCGGTGTTATATCCTATCATCGGTGTTATATCCTATCACCCGTGTTATATCCTATCATCGGTGTTATGTCCTATCATCGATGTTATGTCCTATCATCGATGTTATATCCTATCATCGATGTTATGTCCTATCATCGGTGTTATATCCTATCATCTGTGTTATGTCCTATCATCGGTGTTATGTCCTCTCATCGGTGTTTTGTCCTATCATCGGTGTTATATCCTATCATCGATGTTATATCCTCTCATCGATGTTATATCCTATCATCGATGTTATGTCCTATCATCGGTGTTATATCCTATCATCTGTGTTATGTCCTATCATCTGTGTTATGTCCTATCATCGGTGTTATATCCTATCATCGGTGTTATATCCTATCATCGGTGTTATGTCCTATCATCGATGTTATATCCTATCATCGATGTTATATCCTATCATCGGTGTTATATCCTATCATCGATGTTACGTCCTATCATCGGTGTTATATCCTATCATCTGTGTTATGTCCTATCATCGATGTTATGTCCTATCATCGGTGTTATGTCCTATCATCTGTGTTATATCCTATCATCGGTGTTATATCCTATCATCGATGTTATCTCCTATCATCGGTGTTATATCTTATCGGTGTTATATCCTATCATCGGTGTTATATCCTATCATCGATGTTATGTCCTATCATCGTTGTTATATCCTATCATCGGTGTTATATCCTATCATCGGTGTTATGTTCTATCATCGATGTTATATCCTATCATCGATGTTATATCCTATCATCGGTGTTATATCCTATCATCGATGTTATGTCCTATCATCGGTGTTATATCCTATCATCTGTGTTATGTCCTATCATCGATGTTATGTCCTATCATCGGTGTTATGTCCTATCATCTGTGTTATATCCTATCATCGATGTTATATCCTATCATCGGTGTTATGTCCTATCATCGGTGTTATATCCTATCATCTGTGTTATGTCCAATCATCTGTGTTATGTCCTATCATCGGTGTTATGTCCTATCATCGGTGTTATGTCCTATCGTCGATGTCATATCCTATCATCGGTGTTATGTCCTATCATCGGTGTTATGTCCTATCATCGGTGTTATATCCTATCATCCTTGTTATGTCCTATCATTTGTGTTATGTCCTATCATCGATGTTATATCCTATCATCGGTGTTATGTCCTATCATCGGTGTTATGTCCTATCATCGGTGTTATATCCTATCATCGGTGTTATGTCCTATCATCGGTGTTATATCCTATCATCGATGGTATATCCTATCATCGATGCTATGTCCTATCATCTGTGTTATGTCCTATCATCGGTGTTATGTCCTATCATCGGTGTTATATCCTATCATCGGTGTTATATCCTATCATCGATGTTATGTCCTATCATCGGTGTTATATCCTATCATCGGTGTTATGTCCTATCATCTGTGTTTTATCCTATCATCGGTGTTATATCCTATCATCGATGTTATGTCCTATCATCGGTGTTATATCCTATCATCGGTGTTATATCCTATCATCGATGTTATATCCTATCATCGATGTTATGTCCTATCATCGGTGTTATATCCTATCATCTGTGTTATGTTCTATCATCTGTGTTATGTCCTATCATCGGTGTTATGTCCTATCATCGGTGTTATGTGCTATCATCGATGTTATATCCTATCATCGGTGTTATATCCTATCATCGATGTTATGTCCTATCATCGGTGTTATATCCTATCATCTGTGTTATGTCCTATCATCGATGTTATGTCCTATCATCGGTGTTATGTCCTATCATCTGTGTTATATCCTATCATCGATGTTATATCCTATCATCGGTGTTATGTCCTATCATCGGTGTTATATCCTATCATCTGTGTTATGTCCAATCATCTGTGTTATGTCCTATCATCGGTGTTATGTCCTATCATCGGTGTTATGTCCTATCATCGGTGTTATGTCCTATCGTCGATGTCATATCCTATCATCGGTGTTATGTCCTATCATCGATGTTATATCCTATCATCGGTGTTATATCCTATCATCGATGTTATGTCCTATCATCGGTGTTATATCCTATCATCTGTGTTATGTCCTATCATCGATGTTATGTCCTATCGTCGATGTCATATCCTATCATCGGTGTTATGTCCTATCATCGGTGTTATGTCCTATCATCGGTGTTATATCCTATCATCCTTGTTATGTCCTATCATCGGTGTTATGTCATATCATAGATGTTATATCCTATCATCGATGTAATGTCCTATCATCGGTGTTATGTCCTATCATCGGTGTTATATCCTATCATCGGTGTTATGTCCTATCATCGGTGTTATATCCTATCATCGATGTTATATCCTATCATCGATGCTATGTCCTATCATCTTTGTTATGTCCTATCATCGGTGTTATGTCCTATCATCGGTGTTATATCCTATCATCGATGTTATATCCTATCATCGATGTTATGTCCTATCAATGGTGTTATATCCTATCATCGGTGTTATATCCTATCACCCGTGTTATATCCTATCATCGGTGTTATGTCCTATCATCGATGTTATGTCCTATCATCGATGTTATATCCTATCATCGATGTTATGTCCTATCATCGGTGTTATATCCTATCATCTGTGTTATGTCCTATCATCGGTGTTATGTCCTCTCATCGGTGTTTTGTCCTATCATCGGTGTTATATCCTATCATCGATGTTATATCCTCTCATCGATGTTATATCCTATCATCGATGTTATGTCCTATCATCGGTGTTATATCCTATCATCTGTGTTATGTCCTATCATCTGTGTTATGTCCTATCATCGGTGTTATATCCTATCATCGGTGTTATATCCTATCATCGGTGTTATGTCCTATCATCGATGTTATATCCTATCATCGATGTTATATCCTATCATCGGTGTTATATCCTATCATCGATGTTACGTCCTATCATCGGTGTTATATCCTATCATCTGTGTTATGTCCTATCATCGATGTTATGTCCTATCATCGGTGTTATGTCCTATCATCTGTGTTATATCCTATCATCGGTGTTATATCCTATCATCGATGTTATCTCCTATCATCGGTGTTATATCTTATCGGTGTTATATCCTATCATCGGTGTTATATCCTATCATCGATGTTATGTCCTATCATCGTTGTTATATCCTATCATCGGTGTTATATCCTATCATCGGTGTTATGTTCTATCATCGATGTTATATCCTATCATCGATGTTATATCCTATCATCGGTGTTATATCCTATCATCGATGTTATGTCCTATCATCGGTGTTATATCCTATCATCTGTGTTATGTCCTATCATCGATGTTATGTCCTATCATCGGTGTTATGTCCTATCATCTGTGTTATATCCTATCATCGATGTTATATCCTATCATCGGTGTTATGTCCTATCATCGGTGTTATATCCTATCATCTGTGTTATGTCCAATCATCTGTGTTATGTCCTATCATCGGTGTTATGTCCTATCATCGGTGTTATGTCCTATCGTCGATGTCATATCCTATCATCGGTGTTATGTCCTATCATCGGTGTTATGTCCTATCATCGGTGTTATATCCTATCATCCTTGTTATGTCCTATCATTGGTGTTATGTCCTATCATCGGTGTTATGTCCTATCATCGGTGTTATGTCCTATCATCGGTGTTATATCCTATCATCGGTGTTATGTCCTATCATCGGTGTTATATCCTATCATCGATGGTATATCCTATCATCGATGCTATGTCCTATCATCTGTGTTATGTCCTATCATCGGTGTTATGTCCTATCATCGGTGTTATATCCTATCATCGGTGTTATATCCTATTATCGATGTTATGTCCTATCATCGGTGTTATATCCTATCATCGGTGTTATGTCCTATCATCTGTGTTTTATCCTATCATCGGTGTTATATCCTATCATCGATGTTATGTCCTATCATCGGTGTTATATCCTATCATCGATGTTATATCCTATCATCAATGTTATGTCCTATCATCGGTGTTATATCCTATCATCTGTGTTATGTTCTATCATCTGTGTTATGTCCTATCATCGGTGTTATGTCCTATCATCGGTGTTATGTCCTATCATCGATGTTATATCCTATCATCGGTGTTATATCCTATCATCGATGTTATGTCCTATCATCGGTGTTATATCCTATCATCTGTGTTATGTCCTATCATCGATGTTATGTCCTATCATCGGTGTTATGTCCTATCATCTGTGTTATATCCTATCATCGATGTTATATCCTATCATCGGTGTTATGTCCTATCATCGGTGTTATATCCTATCATCTGTGTTATGTCCAATCATCTGTGTTATGTCCTATCATCGGTGTTATGTCCTATCATCGGTGTTATGTCCTATCGTCGATGTCATATCCTATCATCGGTGTTATGTCCTATCATCGGTGTTATGTCCTATCATCGGTGTTATATCCTATCATCCTTGTTATGTCCTATCATTGGTGTTATGTCCTATCATCGATGTTATATCCTATCATCGGTGTTATGTCCTATCATCGGTGTTATGTCCTATCATCGGTGTTATATCCTATCATCGGTGTTATGTCCTATCATCGGTGTTATATCCTATCATCGATGGTATATCCTATCATCGATGCTATGTCCTATCATCTGTGTTATGTCCTATCATCGGTGTTATGTCCTATCATCGGTGTTATATCCTATCATCGGTGTTATATCCTATCATCGATGTTATGTCCTATCATCGGTGTTATATCCTATCATCGATGTTATGTCCTATCATCTGTGTTTTATCCTATCATCGGTGTTATATCCTATCATCGATGTTATGTCCTATCATCGGTGTTATATCCTATCATCGGTGTTATATCCTATCATCGATGTTATATCCTATCATCGATGTTATGTCCTATCATCGGTGTTATATCCTATCATCTGTGTTATGTTCTATCATCTGTGTTATGTCCTATCATCGGTGTTATGTCCTATCATCGATGTTATGTCCTATCATCGATGTTATGTCCTATCATCGGTGTTATGTCCTATCATCTGTGTTATGTCCTATCATCGATGTTATGTCCTATCATCGATGCTATATCCTATCATCGATGTTATGTCCTATCATCGATGTTATATCCTATCATCTGTGTTATGTCCTATCATCGGTGTTATGTCCTATCATCGGTGTTACATCCTATCATCCGTGTTATGTCCTATCATCGGTGTTATATCCTATCATCATTGTTATATCTTATCATCGGTGTTATATCCTCTCATCGGTGTTATGCCCTATCATCGATGTTATATCCTATCATCGATGTTATATCCTATCATCGGTGTTATATCCTATCATCGATGTTATGTCCTATCATCTGTGTTATATCCTATCATCGGTGTTATATCCTATCATCGATGTTATATCCTATCATCTGTGTTATGTCCTATCATCGGTGTTATATCCTATCATCGGTGTTATATCCTATCATCGGTGTTATATCCTATCATCGGTGTTATGTCCTATCATCGATGTTATATCCTATCATCGATGTTATATCCTATCATCGGTGTTATATCCTATCATCGATGTTACGTCCTATCATCGGTGTTATACCCTATCATCTGTGTTATGTCCTATCATCGATGTTATGTCCTATCATCGGTGTTATGTCCTATCATCTGTGTTATATCCTATCATCGGTGTTATATCCTATCATCGATGTTATGTCCTATCATCGGTGTTATATCTTATCGGTGTTATATCCTATCATCGGTGTTATATCCTATCATCTGTGTTATGTCCTATCATCTGTGTTATGTCCTATCATCGGTGTTATATCCTATCATCGGTGTTATATCCTATCATCGGTGTTATGTCCTATCATCGGTGTTATATCCTATCATCGATGTTATGTCCTATCATCGGTGTTATATCCTATCATCAATGTTATGTCCTATCATCGGTGTTATATCCTATCATCGATGCTATGTCCTATCATCTGTGTTATGTCCTATCATCGGTGTTATGTCCTATCACCGGTGTTATATCCTACCATCGGTGTTATATCCTATCATCGGTGTTATATCCTATCATCGGTGTTACGTCCTATCATCGGTGTTATATCCTATCATCGATGTTATGTCCTATCATCGGTGTTATATCCTATCATCGATGTTATATCCTATTATCGATGTTATATCCTATCATCTGTGTTATGTCCAATCATCGTTGTTGTGTCCTATCATCGGTGTTATATCCTATCATCGGTGTTATATCCTATCATCGATGTTATGTCCTATCATCGATGTTATATCCTATCATCGGTGTTATATCCTATCATCGGTGTTATGTCCTATCATCGATGTTATATCCTATCATCGGTGTTATATCCTATCATCGATGTTATGTCCTATCATCGGTGTTATATCCTATCATCTGTGTTATGTCCTATCATCGATGTTATGTCCTATCGTCGATGTCATATCCTATCATCGGTGTTATGTCCTATCATCGGTGTTATGTCCTATCATCGGTGTTATATCCTATCATCCTTGTTATGTCCTATCATCGGTGTTATGTCCTATCATAGATGTTATATCCTATCATCGATGTAATGTCCTATCATCGGTGTTATGTCCTATCATCGGTGTTATATCCTATCATCGGTGTTATGTCCTATCATCGGTGTTATATCCTATCATCGATGTTATATCCTATCATCGATGCTATGTCCTATCATCTTTGTTATGTCCTATCATCGGTGTTATGTCCTATCATCGGTGTTATATCCTATCAACGATGTTATATCCTATCATCGATGTTATGTCCTATCATCGGTGTTATATCCTATCATCGGTGTTATATCCTATCACCCGTGTTATATCCTATCATCGGTGTTATGTCCTATCATCGATGTTATGTCCTATCATCGATGTTATATCCTATCATCGATGTTATGTCCTATCATCGGTGTTATATCCTATCATCTGTGTTATGTCCTATCATCGGTGTTATGTCCTCTCATCGGTGTTTTGTCCTATCATCGGTGTTATATCCTATCATCGATGTTATATCCTCTCATCGATGTTATATCCTATCATCGATGTTATGTCCTATCATCGGTGTTATGTCCTATCATCTGTGTTATGTCCTATCATCGGTGTTATATCCTATCATCGGTGTTATATCCTATCATCGGTGTTATGTCCTATCATCGATGTTATATCCTATCATCGATGTTATATCCTATCATCGGTGTTATATCCTATCATCGATGTTACGTCATATCATCGGTGTTATATCCTATCATCTGTGTTATGTCCTATCATCGATGTTATGTCCTATCATCGGTGTTATGTCCTATCATCTGTGTTATATCCTATCATCGGTGTTATATCCTATCATCGATATTATGTCCTATCATCGGTGTTATATCTTATCGGTGTTATATCCTATCATCGGTGTTATATCCTATCATCGATGTTATGTCCTATCATCGTTGTTATATCCTATCATCGGTGTTATATCCTATCATCGGTGTTATGTTCTATCATCGATGTTATATCCTATCATCGATGTTATATCCTATCATCGGTGTTATATCCTATCATCTGTGTTATATCCAATCATCTGTGTTATGTCCTATCATCGGTGTTATGTCCTATCATCGGTGTTATGTCCTATCGTCGATGTCATATCCTATCATCGGTGTTATGTCCTATCATCGGTGTTATGTCCTATCATCGGTGTTATATCCTATCATCCTTGTTATGTCCTATCATTGGTGTTATATCCTATCATCGATGTTATATCCTATCATCGGTGTTATGTCCTATCATCGGTGTTATGTCCTATCATCGGTGTTATATCCTATCATCGGTGTTATGTCCTATCATCGGTGTTATATCCTATCATCGATGGTATATCCTATCATCGATGCTATGTCCTATCATCTGTGTTATGTCCTATCATCGGTGTTATGTCCTATCATCGGTGTTATATCCTATCATCGGTGTTATATCCTATCATCGATGTTATGTCCTATCATCGGTGTTATATCCTATCATCGGTGTTATGTCCTATCATCTGTGTTTTATCCTATCATCGGTGTTATATCCTATCATCGATGTTATGTCCTATCATCGGTGTTATATCCTATCATCGGTGTTATATCCTATCATCGATGTTATATCCTATCATCGATGTTATGTCCTATCATCGGTGTTATATCCTATCATCTGTGTTATGTTCTATCATCTGTGTTATGTCCTATCATCGGTGTTATGTCCTATCATCGGTGTTATGTCCTATCATCGATGTTATATCCTATCATCGGTGTTATATCCTATCATCGATGTTATGTCCTATCATCGGTGTTATATCCTATCATCTGTGTTATGTCCTATCATCGATGTTATGTCCTATCATCGGTGTTATGTCCTATCATCTGTGTTATATCCTATCATCGATGTTATATCCTATCATCGGTGTTATGTCCTATCATCGGTGTTATATCCTATCATCTGTGTTATGTCCAATCATCTGTGTTATGTCCTATCATCGGTGTTATGTCCTATCATCGGTGTTATGTCCTATCGTCGATGTCATATCCTATCATCGGTGTTATGTCCTATCATCGGTGTTATGTCCTATCATCGGTGTTATATCCTATCATCCTTGTTATGTCCTATCATTGGTGTTATGTCCTATCATCGATGTTATATCCTATCATCGGTGTTATGTCCTATCATCGGTGTTATGTCCTATCATCGGTGTTATATCCTATCATCGGTGTTATGTCCTATCATCGGTGTTATATCCTATCATCGATGGTATATCCTATCATCGATGCTATGTCCTATCATCTGTGTTATGTCCTATCATCGGTGTTATGTCCTATCATCGGTGTTATATCCTATCATCGGTGTTATATCCTATCATCGATGTTATGTCCTATCATCGGTGTTATATCCTATCATCGATGTTATGTCCTATCATCTGTGTTTTATCCTATCATCGGTGTTATATCCTATCATCGATGTTATGTCCTATCATCGGTGTTATATCCTATCATCGGTGTTATATCCTATCATCGATGTTATATCCTATCATCGATGTTATGTCCTATCATCGGTGTTATATCCTATCATCTGTGTTATGTTCTATCATCTGTGTTATGTCCTATCATCGGTGTTATGTCCTATCATCGATGTTATGTCCTATCATCGATGTTATGTCCTATCATCTGTGTTATGTCCTATCATCTGTGTTATGTCCTATCATCGATGTTATGTCCTATCATCGATGCTATATCCTATCATCGATGTTATGTCCTATCATCGATGTTATATCCTATCATCTGTGTTATGTCCTATCATCGGTGTTATGTCCTATCATCGGTGTTACATCCTATCATCTGTGTTATGTCCTATCATCGGTGTTATATCCTATCATCATTGTTATATCTTATCATCGGTGTTATATCCTCTCATCGGTGTTATGCCCTATCATCGATGTTATATCCTATCATCGATGTTATATCCTATCATCGGTGTTATATCCTATCATCGATGTTATGTCCTATCATCTCTGTTATATCCTATCATCGGTGTTATATCCTATCATCGATGTTATATCCTATCATCTGTGTTATGTCCTATCATCGGTGTTATGTCCTATCATCGGTGTTATATCCTATCATCGGTGTTATATCCTATCATCGGTGTTATATCCTATCATCGGTGTTATGTCCTATCATCGATGTTATATCCTATCATCGATGTTATATCCTATCATCGGTGTTATATCCTATCATCGATGTTACGTCCTATCATCGGTGTTATACCCTATCATCTGTGTTATGTCCTATCATCGATGTTATGTCCTATCATCGGTGTTATGTCCTATCATCTGTGTTATATCCTATCATCGGTGTTATATCCTATCATCGATGTTATGTCCTATCATCGGTGTTATATCTTATCGGTGTTATATCCTATCATCGGTGTTATATCCTATCATCTGTGTTATGTCCTATCATCTGTGTTATGTCCTATCATCGGTGTTATATCCTATCATCGGTGTTATATCCTATCATCGGTGTTATGTCCTATCATCGGTGTTATATCCTATCATCGATGTTATGTCCTATCATCGGTGTTATATCCTATCATCAATGTTATGTCCTATCATCGGTGTTATATCCTATCATCGATGCTATGTCCTATCATCTGTGTTATGTCCTATCATCGGTGTTATGTCCTATCACCGGTGTTATATCCTATCATCGGTGTTATATCCTATCATCGGTGTTATATCCTATCATCGGTGTTACGTCCTATCATCGGTGTTATATCCTATCATCGATGTTATGTCCTATCATCGGTGTTATATCCTATCATCGATGTTATATCCTATTATCGATGTTATATCCTATCATCTGTGTTATGTCCAATCATCGTTGTTGTGTCCTATCATCGGTGTTATATCCTATCATCGGTGTTATATCCTATCATCGATGTTATGTCCTATCATCGATGTTATATCCTATCATCGG
The DNA here is from genome assembly GCF_029633865.1 of Lampris incognitus. Lineage (NCBI taxonomy): Eukaryota > Metazoa > Chordata > Actinopteri > Lampriformes > Lampridae > Lampris > Lampris incognitus. The sequence goes on along the minus strand of NC_079218.1, from coordinate 55,795,210 downwards.
TGTTATATCCTATCATCGGTGTTATGTCCTATCATCGATGTTATATCCTATCATCGGTGTTATATCCTATCATCGATGTTATGTCCTATCATCGGTGTTATATCCTATCATCTGTGTTATGTCCTATCATCGATGTTATGTCCTATCGTCGATGTCATATCCTATCATCGGTGTTATGTCCTATCATCGGTGTTATGTCCTATCATCGGTGTTATATCCTATCATCCTTGTTATGTCCTATCATCGGTGTTATGTCCTATCATAGATGTTATATCCTATCATCGATGTAATGTCCTATCATCGGTGTTATGTCCTATCATCGGTGTTATATCCTATCATCGGTGTTATGTCCTATCATCGGTGTTATATCCTATCATCGATGTTATATCCTATCATCGATGCTATGTCCTATCATCTGTGTTATGTCCTATCATCGGTGTTATGTCCTATCATCGGTGTTATATCCTATCATCGATGTTATATCCTATCATCGATGTTATGTCCTATCATCGGTGTTATATCCTATCATCGGTGTTATATCCTATCATCGATGCTATGTCCTATCATCTGTGTTATGTCCTATCATCGGTGTTATGTCCTATCACCGGTGTTATATCCTATCATCGGTGTTATATCCTATCATCGGTGTTATATCCTATCATCGGTGTTACGTCCTATCATCGGTGTTATATCCTATCATCGATGTTATGTCCTATCATCGGTGTTATATCCTATCATCGATGTTATATCCTATTATCGATGTTATATCCTATCATCTGTGTTATGTCCAATCATCGTTGTTGTGTCCTATCATCGGTGTTATATCCTATCATCGGTGTTATATCCTATCATCGATGTTATGTCCTATCATCGATGTTATATCCTATCATCGGTGTTATATCCTATCATCGGTGTTATGTCCTATCATCGATGTTATATCCTATCATCGGTGTTATATCCTATCATCGATGTTATGTCCTATCATCGGTGTTATATCCTATCATCTGTGTTATGTCCTATCATCGATGTTATGTCCTATCGTCGATGTCATATCCTATCATCGGTGTTATGTCCTATCATCGGTGTTATGTCCTATCATCGGTGTTATATCCTATCATCCTTGTTATGTCCTATCATCGGTGTTATGTCCTATCATAGATGTTATATCCTATCATCGATGTAATGTCCTATCATCGGTGTTATGTCCTATCATCGGTGTTATATCCTATCATCGGTGTTATGTCCTATCATCGGTGTTATATCCTATCATCGATGTTATATCCTATCATCGATGCTATGTCCTATCATCTGTGTTATGTCCTATCATCGGTGTTATGTCCTATCATCGGTGTTATATCCTATCATCGATGTTATATCCTATCATCGATGTTATGTCCTATCATCGGTGTTATATCCTATCATCGGTGTTATATCCTATCATCATTGTTATATCTTATCACCCGTGTTATATCCTATCATCGGTGTTATGTCCTATCATCGATGTTATGTCCTATCATCGGTGTTATATCCTATCATCTGTGTTATGTCCTATCATCGGTGTTATATCCTATCATCATTGTTATATCTTATCATCGGTGTTATATCCTCTCATCGGTGTTATGCCCTATCATCGATGTTATATCCTATCATCGATGTTATATCCTATCATCGGTGTTATATCCTATCATCGATGTTATGTCCTATCATCGGTGTTATATCCTATCATCGGTGTTATATCCTATCATCATTGTTATATCTTATCACCCGTGTTATATCCTATCATCTGTGTTATGTCCTATCATCGGTGTTATGTCCTATCATCGGTGTTACATCCTATCATCTGTGTTATGTCCTATCATCGGTGTTATATCCTATCATCATTGTTATATCTTATCATCGGTGTTATATCCTCTCATCGGTGTTATGCCCTATCATCGATGTTATATCCTATCATCGATGTTATATCCTATCATCGGTGTTATATCCTATCATCGATGTTATGTCCTATCATCTGTGTTATATCCTATCATCGGTGTTATATCCTATCATCGATGTTATGTCCTATCATCGGTGTTATATCCTATCATCGGTGTTATATCCTATCATCGATGTTATATCCTATCATCGATGTTATGTCCTATCATCGTTGTTATATCCTATCATCTGTGTTATGTCCTATCATCTGTGTTATGTCCTATCATCGGTGTTATGTCCTATCATCGGTGTTATATCCTATCATCGGTGTTATATCCTGTCATCGGTGTTATGTCCTATCATCGGTGTTATATCCTATCATCTGTGTTATATCCTATCATCGGTGTTATATCATATCATCGATGTTATATCCTATCATCGATGTTATATCGTATCATCTGTGTTATGTCCTATCATCGGTGTTATGTCCTATCACCGGTGTTATATCCTATCATCGGTGTTATATCCTATCATCGGTGTTATGTCCTATCATCGGTGTTACGTCCTATCATCGGTGTTATATCCTATCATCGATGTTATGTCCTATCATCGGTGTTATATCCTATCATCGGTGTTATATCCTATCATCGATGTTATATCCTATCATCTGTGTTATGTCCTATCATCGTTGTTATGTCCTATCATCGGTGTTATATCCTATCATCGGTGTTATATCCTATCATCGATGTTATATCCTATCATCGGTGTTATATCCTATCATCGGTGTTATATCCTATCATCGGTGTTATGTCCTATCATCGATGTTATATCCTATCATCGATGTTATATCCTATCATCGGTGTTATATCCTATCATCGATGTTACGTCCTATCATCGGTGTTATACCCTATCATCTGTGTTATGTCCTATCATCGATGTTATGTCCTATCATCGGTGTTATGTCCTATCATCTGTGTTATATCCTATCATCGGTGTTATATCCTATCATCGATGTTATGTCCTATCATCGGTGTTATATCTTATCGGTGTTATATCCTATCATCGGTGTTATATCCTATCATCTGTGTTATGTCCTATCATCTGTGTTATGTCCTATCATCGGTGTTACATCCTATCATCGGTGTTATATCCTATCATCGGTGTTATGTCCTATCATCGGTGTTATATCCTATCATCGATGTTATGTCCTATCATCGGTGTTATATCCTATCATCAATGTTATGTCCTATCATCGGTGTTATATCCTATCATCGATGCTATGTCCTATCATCTGTGTTATGTCCTATCATCGGTGTTATGTCCTATCACCGGTGTTATATCCTATCATCGGTGTTATATCCTATCATCGGTGTTATATCCTATCATCGGTGTTACGTCCTATCATCGGTGTTATATCCTATCATCGATGTTATGTCCTATCATCGGTGTTATATCCTATCATCGATGTTATATCCTATTATCGATGTTATATCCTATCATCTGTGTTATGTCCAATCATCGTTGTTGTGTCCTATCATCGGTGTTATATCCTATCATCGGTGTTATATCCTATCATCGATGTTATGTCCTATCATCGATGTTATATCCTATCATCGGTGTTATATCCTATCATCGGTGTTATGTCCTATCATCGATGTTATATCCTATCATCGGTGTTATATCCTATCATCGATGTTATGTCCTATCATCGGTGTTATATCCTATCATCTGTGTTATGTCCTATCATCGATGTTATGTCCTATCGTCGATGTCATATCCTATCATCGGTGTTATGTCCTATCATCGGTGTTATGTCCTATCATCGGTGTTATATCCTATCATCCTTGTTATGTCCTATCATCGGTGTTATGTCCTATCATAGATGTTATATCCTATCATCGATGTAATGTCCTATCATCGGTGTTATGTCCTATCATCGGTGTTATATCCTATCATCGGTGTTATGTCCTATCATCGGTGTTATATCCTATCATCGATGTTATATCCTATCATCGATGCTATGTCCTATCATCTTTGTTATGTCCTATCATCGGTGTTATGTCCTATCATCGGTGTTATATCCTATCATCGATGTTATATCCTATCATCGATGTTATGTCCTATCATCGGTATTATATCCTATCATCGGTGTTATATCCTATCACCCGTGTTATATCCTATCATCGGTGTTATGTCCTATCATCGATGTTATGTCCTATCATCGATGTTATATCCTATCATCGATGTTATGTCCTATCATCGGTGTTATATCCTATCATATGTGTTATGTCCTATCATCGGTGTTATGTCCTCTCATCGGTGTTTTGTCCTATCATCGGTGTTATATCCTATCATCGATGTTATATCCTCTCATCGATGTTATATCCTATCATCGATGTTATGTCCTATCATCGGTGTTATATCCTATCATCTGTGTTATGTCCTATCATCTGTGTTATGTCCTATCATCGGTGTTATATCCTATCATCGGTGTTATATCCTATCATCGGTGTTATGTCCTATCATCGATGTTATATCCTATCATCGATGTTATATCCTATCATCGGTGTTATATCCTATCATCGATGTTACGTCCTATCATCGGTGTTATATCCTATCATCTGTGTTATGTCCTATCATCGATGTTATGTCCTATCATCGGTGTTATGTCCTATCATCTGTGTTATATCCTATCATCGGTGTTATATCCTATCATCGATGTTATGTCCTATCATCGGTGTTATATCTTATCGGTGTTATATCCTATCATCGGTGTTATATCCTATCATCGATGTTATGTCCTATCATCGTTGTTATATCCTATCATCGGTGTTATATCCTATCATCGGTGTTATGTTCTATCATCGATGTTATATCCTATCATCGATGTTATTTCCTATCATCGGTGTTATATCCTATCATCGATGTTATGTCCTATCATCGGTGTTATATCCTATCATCTGTGTTATGTCCTATCATCGATGTTATGTCCTATCATCGGTGTTATGTCCTATCATCTGTGTTATATCCTATCATCGATGTTATATCCTATCATCGGTGTTATGTCCTATCATCGGTGTTATATCCTATCATCTGTGTTATGTCCAATCATCTGTGTTATGTCCTATCATCGGTGTTATGTCCTATCATCGGTGTTATGTCCTATCGTCGATGTCATATCCTATCATCGGTGTTATGTCCTATCATCGGTGTTATGTCCTATCATCGGTGTTATATCCTATCATCCTTGTTATGTCCTATCATTGGTGTTATGTCCTATCATCGATGTTATATCCTATCATCGGTGTTATGTCCTATCATCGGTGTTATGTCCTATCATCGGTGTTATATCCTATCATCGGTGTTATGTCCTATCATCAATGTTATATCCTATCATCGATGGTATATCCTATCATCGATGCTATGTCCTATCATCTGTGTTATGTCCTATCATCGGTGTTATGTCCTATCATCGGTGTTATATCCTATCATCGGTGTTATATCCTATCATCGATGTTATGTCCTATCATCGGTGTTATATCCTATCATCGGTGTTATGTCCTATCATCTGTGTTTTATCCTATCATCGGTGTTATATCCTATCATCGATGTTATGTCCTATCATCGGTGTTATATCCTATCATCGGTGTTATATCCTATCATCGATGTTATATCCTATCATCGATGTTATGTCCTATCATCGGTGTTATATCCTATCATCTGTGTTATGTTCTATCATCTGTGTTATGTCCTATCATCGGTGTTATGTCCTATCATCGGTGTTATGTCCTATCATCGATGTTATATCCTATCATCGGTGTTATATCCTATCATCGATGTTATGTCCTATCATCGGTGTTATATCCTATCATCTGTGTTATGTCCTATCATCGATGTTATGTCCTATCATCGGTGTTATGTCCTATCATCTGTGTTATATCCTATCATCGATGTTATATCCTATCATCGGTGTTATGTCCTATCATCGGTGTTATATCCTATCATCTGTGTTATGTCCAATCATCTGTGTTATGTCCTATCATCGGTGTTATGTCCTATCATCGGTGTTATGTCCTATCGTCGATGTCATATCCTATCATCGGTGTTATGTCCTATCATCGGTGTTATGTCCTATCATCGGTGTTATATCCTATCATCCTTGTTATGTCCTATCATTGGTGTTATGTCCTATCATCGATGTTATATCCTATCATCGGTGTTATGTCCTATCATCGGTGTTATGTCCTATCATCGGTGTTATATCCTATCATCGGTGTTATGTCCTATCATCGGTGTTATATCCTATCATCGATGGTATATCCTATCATCGATGCTATGTCCTATCATCTGTGTTATGTCCTATCATCGGTGTTATGTCCTATCATCGGTGTTATATCCTATCATCGGTGTTATATCCTATCATCGATGTTATGTCCTATCATCGATGTTATGTCCTATCATCGGTGTTATATCTTATCGGTGTTATATCCTATCATCGGTGTTATATCCTATCATCTGTGTTATGTCCTATCATCTGTGTTATGTCCTATCATCGGTGTTATATCCTATCATCGGTGTTATATCCTATCATCGGTGTTATGTCCTATCATCGGTGTTATATCCTATCATCGATGTTATGTCCTATCATCGGTGTTATATCCTATCATCAATGTTATGTCCTATCATCGGTGTTATATCCTATCATCGATGCTATGTCCTATCATCTGTGTTATGTCCTATCATCGGTGTTATGTCCTATCACCGGTGTTATATCCTATCATCGGTGTTATATCCTATCATCGGTGTTATATCCTATCATCGGTGTTACGTCCTATCATCGGTGTTATATCCTATCATCGATGTTATGTCCTATCATCGGTGTTATATCCTATCATCGATGTTATATCCTATTATCGATGTTATATCCTATCATCTGTGTTATGTCCAATCATCGTTGTTGTGTCCTATCATCGGTGTTATATCCTATCATCGGTGTTATATCCTATCATCGATGTTATGTCCTATCATCGATGTTATATCCTATCATCGGTGTTATATCCTATCATCGGTGTTATGTCCTATCATCGATGTTATATCCTATCATCGGTGTTATATCCTATCATCGATGTTATGTCCTATCATCGGTGTTATATCCTATCATCTGTGTTATGTCCTATCATCGATGTTATGTCCTATCGTCGATGTCATATCCTATCATCGGTGTTATGTCCTATCATCGGTGTTATGTCCTATCATCGGTGTTATATCCTATCATCCTTGTTATGTCCTATCATCGGTGTTATGTCCTATCATAGATGTTATATCCTATCATCGATGTAATGTCCTATCATCGGTGTTATGTCCTATCATCGGTGTTATATCCTATCATCGGTGTTATGTCCTATCATCGGTGTTATATCCTATCATCGATGTTATATCCTATCATCGATGCTATGTCCTATCATCTGTGTTATGTCCTATCATCGGTGTTATGTCCTATCATCGGTGTTATATCCTATCATCGATGTTATATCCTATCATCGATGTTATGTCCTATCATCGGTGTTATATCCTATCATCGGTGTTATATCCTATCATCGATGCTATGTCCTATCATCTGTGTTATGTCCTATCATCGGTGTTATGTCCTATCACCGGTGTTATATCCTATCATCGGTGTTATATCCTATCATCGGTGTTATATCCTATCATCGGTGTTACGTCCTATCATCGGTGTTATATCCTATCATCGATGTTATGTCCTATCATCGGTGTTATATCCTATCATCGATGTTATATCCTATTATCGATGTTATATCCTATCATCTGTGTTATGTCCAATCATCGTTGTTGTGTCCTATCATCGGTGTTATATCCTATCATCGGTGTTATATCCTATCATCGATGTTATGTCCTATCATCGATGTTATATCCTATCATCGGTGTTATATCCTATCATCGGTGTTATGTCCTATCATCGATGTTATATCCTATCATCGGTGTTATATCCTATCATCGATGTTATGTCCTATCATCGGTGTTATATCCTATCATCTGTGTTATGTCCTATCATCGATGTTATGTCCTATCGTCGATGTCATATCCTATCATCGGTGTTATGTCCTATCATCGGTGTTATGTCCTATCATCGGTGTTATATCCTATCATCCTTGTTATGTCCTATCATCGGTGTTATGTCCTATCATAGATGTTATATCCTATCATCGATGTAATGTCCTATCATCGGTGTTATGTCCTATCATCGGTGTTATATCCTATCATCGGTGTTATGTCCTATCATCGGTGTTATATCCTATCATCGATGTTATATCCTATCATCGATGCTATGTCCTATCATCTGTGTTATGTCCTATCATCGGTGTTATGTCCTATCATCGGTGTTATATCCTATCATCGATGTTATATCCTATCATCGATGTTATGTCCTATCATCGGTGTTATATCCTATCATCGGTGTTATATCCTATCATCATTGTTATATCTTATCACCCGTGTTATATCCTATCATCGGTGTTATGTCCTATCATCGATGTTATGTCCTATCATCGGTGTTATATCCTATCATCTGTGTTATGTCCTATCATCGGTGTTATATCCTATCATCATTGTTATATCTTATCATCGGTGTTATATCCTCTCATCGGTGTTATGCCCTATCATCGATGTTATATCCTATCATCGATGTTATATCCTATCATCGGTGTTATATCCTATCATCGATGTTATGTCCTATCATCGGTGTTATATCCTATCATCGGTGTTATATCCTATCATCATTGTTATATCTTATCACCCGTGTTATATCCTATCATCTGTGTTATGTCCTATCATCGGTGTTATGTCCTATCATCGGTGTTACATCCTATCATCTGTGTTATGTCCTATCATCGGTGTTATATCCTATCATCATTGTTATATCTTATCATCGGTGTTATATCCTCTCATCGGTGTTATGCCCTATCATCGATGTTATATCCTATCATCGATGTTATATCCTATCATCGGTGTTATATCCTATCATCGATGTTATGTCCTATCATCTGTGTTATATCCTATCATCGGTGTTATATCCTATCATCGATGTTATGTCCTATCATCGGTGTTATATCCTATCATCGGTGTTATATCCTATCATCGATGTTATATCCTATCATCGATGTTATGTCCTATCATCGTTGTTATATCCTATCATCTGTGTTATGTCCTATCATCTGTGTTATGTCCTATCATCGGTGTTATGTCCTATCATCGGTGTTATATCCTATCATCGGTGTTATATCCTGTCATCGGTGTTATGTCCTATCATCGGTGTTATATCCTATCATCTGTGTTATATCCTATCATCGGTGTTATATCATATCATCGATGTTATATCCTATCATCGATGTTATATCGTATCATCTGTGTTATGTCCTATCATCGGTGTTATGTCCTATCACCGGTGTTATATCCTATCATCGGTGTTATATCCTATCATCGGTGTTATGTCCTATCATCGGTGTTACGTCCTATCATCGGTGTTATATCCTATCATCGATGTTATGTCCTATCATCGGTGTTATATCCTATCATCGGTGTTATATCCTATCATCGATGTTATATCCTATCATCTGTGTTATGTCCTATCATCGTTGTTATGTCCTATCATCGGTGTTATATCCTATCATCGGTGTTATATCCTATCATCGATGTTATATCCTATCATCGGTGTTATATCCTATCATCGGTGTTATATCCTATCATCGGTGTTATGTCCTATCATCGATGTTATATCCTATCATCGATGTTATATCCTATCATCGGTGTTATATCCTATCATCGATGTTACGTCCTATCATCGGTGTTATACCCTATCATCTGTGTTATGTCCTATCATCGATGTTATGTCCTATCATCGGTGTTATGTCCTATCATCTGTGTTATATCCTATCATCGGTGTTATATCCTATCATCGATGTTATGTCCTATCATCGGTGTTATATCTTATCGGTGTTATATCCTATCATCGGTGTTATATCCTATCATCTGTGTTATGTCCTATCATCTGTGTTATGTCCTATCATCGGTGTTACATCCTATCATCGGTGTTATATCCTATCATCGGTGTTATGTCCTATCATCGGTGTTATATCCTATCATCGATGTTATGTCCTATCATCGGTGTTATATCCTATCATCAATGTTATGTCCTATCATCGGTGTTATATCCTATCATCGATGCTATGTCCTATCATCTGTGTTATGTCCTATCATCGGTGTTATGTCCTATCACCGGTGTTATATCCTATCATCGGTGTTATATCCTATCATCGGTGTTATATCCTATCATCGGTGTTACGTCCTATCATCGGTGTTATATCCTATCATCGATGTTATGTCCTATCATCGGTGTTATATCCTATCATCGATGTTATATCCTATTATCGATGTTATATCCTATCATCTGTGTTATGTCCAATCATCGTTGTTGTGTCCTATCATCGGTGTTATATCCTATCATCGGTGTTATATCCTATCATCGATGTTATGTCCTATCATCGATGTTATATCCTATCATCGGTGTTATATCCTATCATCGGTGTTATGTCCTATCATCGATGTTATATCCTATCATCGGTGTTATATCCTATCATCGATGTTATGTCCTATCATCGGTGTTATATCCTATCATCTGTGTTATGTCCTATCATCGATGTTATGTCCTATCGTCGATGTCATATCCTATCATCGGTGTTATGTCCTATCATCGGTGTTATGTCCTATCATCGGTGTTATATCCTATCATCCTTGTTATGTCCTATCATCGGTGTTATGTCCTATCATAGATGTTATATCCTATCATCGATGTAATGTCCTATCATCGGTGTTATGTCCTATCATCGGTGTTATATCCTATCATCGGTGTTATGTCCTATCATCGGTGTTATATCCTATCATCGATGTTATATCCTATCATCGATGCTATGTCCTATCATCTTTGTTATGTCCTATCATCGGTGTTATGTCCTATCATCGGTGTTATATCCTATCATCGATGTTATATCCTATCATCGATGTTATGTCCTATCATCGGTATTATATCCTATCATCGGTGTTATATCCTATCACCCGTGTTATATCCTATCATCGGTGTTATGTCCTATCATCGATGTTATGTCCTATCATCGATGTTATATCCTATCATCGATGTTATGTCCTATCATCGGTGTTATATCCTATCATATGTGTTATGTCCTATCATCGGTGTTATGTCCTCTCATCGGTGTTTTGTCCTATCATCGGTGTTATATCCTATCATCGATGTTATATCCTCTCATCGATGTTATATCCTATCATCGATGTTATGTCCTATCATCGGTGTTATATCCTATCATCTGTGTTATGTCCTATCATCTGTGTTATGTCCTATCATCGGTGTTATATCCTATCATCGGTGTTATATCCTATCATCGGTGTTATGTCCTATCATCGATGTTATATCCTATCATCGATGTTATATCCTATCATCGGTGTTATATCCTATCATCGATGTTACGTCCTATCATCGGTGTTATATCCTATCATCTGTGTTATGTCCTATCATCGATGTTATGTCCTATCATCGGTGTTATGTCCTATCATCTGTGTTATATCCTATCATCGGTGTTATATCCTATCATCGATGTTATGTCCTATCATCGGTGTTATATCTTATCGGTGTTATATCCTATCATCGGTGTTATATCCTATCATCGATGTTATGTCCTATCATCGTTGTTATATCCTATCATCGGTGTTATATCCTATCATCGGTGTTATGTTCTATCATCGATGTTATATCCTATCATCGATGTTATTTCCTATCATCGGTGTTATATCCTATCATCGATGTTATGTCCTATCATCGGTGTTATATCCTATCATCTGTGTTATGTCCTATCATCGATGTTATGTCCTATCATCGGTGTTATGTCCTATCATCTGTGTTATATCCTATCATCGATGTTATATCCTATCATCGGTGTTATGTCCTATCATCGGTGTTATATCCTATCATCTGTGTTATGTCCAATCATCTGTGTTATGTCCTATCATCGGTGTTATGTCCTATCATCGGTGTTATGTCCTATCGTCGATGTCATATCCTATCATCGGTGTTATGTCCTATCATCGGTGTTATGTCCTATCATCGGTGTTATATCCTATCATCCTTGTTATGTCCTATCATTGGTGTTATGTCCTATCATCGATGTTATATCCTATCATCGGTGTTATGTCCTATCATCGGTGTTATGTCCTATCATCGGTGTTATATCCTATCATCGGTGTTATGTCCTATCATCAATGTTATATCCTATCATCGATGGTATATCCTATCATCGATGCTATGTCCTATCATCTGTGTTATGTCCTATCATCGGTGTTATGTCCTATCATCGGTGTTATATCCTATCATCGGTGTTATATCCTATCATCGATGTTATGTCCTATCATCGGTGTTATATCCTATCATCGGTGTTATGTCCTATCATCTGTGTTTTATCCTATCATCGGTGTTATATCCTATCATCGATGTTATGTCCTATCATCGGTGTTATATCCTATCATCGGTGTTATATCCTATCATCGATGTTATATCCTATCATCGATGTTATGTCCTATCATCGGTGTTATATCCTATCATCTGTGTTATGTTCTATCATCTGTGTTATGTCCTATCATCGGTGTTATGTCCTATCATCGGTGTTATGTCCTATCATCGATGTTATATCCTATCATCGGTGTTATATCCTATCATCGATGTTATGTCCTATCATCGGTGTTATATCCTATCATCTGTGTTATGTCCTATCATCGATGTTATGTCCTATCATCGGTGTTATGTCCTATCATCTGTGTTATATCCTATCATCGATGTTATATCCTATCATCGGTGTTATGTCCTATCATCGGTGTTATATCCTATCATCTGTGTTATGTCCAATCATCTGTGTTATGTCCTATCATCGGTGTTATGTCCTATCATCGGTGTTATGTCCTATCGTCGATGTCATATCCTATCATCGGTGTTATGTCCTATCATCGGTGTTATGTCCTATCATCGGTGTTATATCCTATCATCCTTGTTATGTCCTATCATTGGTGTTATGTCCTATCATCGATGTTATATCCTATCATCGGTGTTATGTCCTATCATCGGTGTTATGTCCTATCATCGGTGTTATATCCTATCATCGGTGTTATGTCCTATCATCGGTGTTATATCCTATCATCGATGGTATATCCTATCATCGATGCTATGTCCTATCATCTGTGTTATGTCCTATCATCGGTGTTATGTCCTATCATCGGTGTTATATCCTATCATCGGTGTTATATCCTATCATCGATGTTATGTCCTATCATCGGTGTTATATCCTATCATCGATGTTATGTCCTATCATCTGTGTTTTATCCTATCATCGGTGTTATATCCTATCATCGATGTTATGTCCTATCATCGGTGTTATATCCTATCATCGGTGTTATATCCTATCATCGATGTTATGTCCTATCATCGGTGTTGTATCCTATCATCTGTGTTATGTTCTATCATCTGTGTTATGTCCTATCATCGGTGTTATGTCCTATCATCGATGTTATGTCCTATCATCGATGTTATGTCCTATCATCTGTGTTATGTCCTATCATCTGTGTTATGTCCTATCATCGATGTTATGTCCTATCATCGATGCTATATCCTATCATCGATGTTATGTCCTATCATCGATGTTATATCCTATCATCTGTGTTATGTCCTATCATCGGTGTTATGTCCTATCATCGGTGTTACATCCTATCATCTGTGTTATGTCCTATCATCGGTGTTATATCCTATCATCATTGTTATATCTTATCATCGGTGTTATATCCTCTCATCGGTGTTATGCCCTATCATCGATGTTATATCCTATCATCGATGTTATATCCTATCATCGGTGTTATATCCTATCATCGATGTTATGTCCTATCATCTGTGTTATATCCTATCATCGGTATTATATCCTATCATCGATGTTATATCCTATCATCTGTGTTATGTCCTATCATCGGTGTTATATCCTATCATCGGTGTTATATCCTATCATCGGTGTTATATCCTATCATCGGTGTTATATCCTATCATCGGTGTTATGTCCTATCATCGATGTTATATCCTATCATCGATGTTATATCCTATCATCGGTGTTATATCCTATCATCGATGTTACGTCCTATCATCGGTGTTATACCCTATCATCTGTGTTATGTCCTATCATCGATGTTATGTCCTATCATCGGTGTTATGTCCTATCATCTGTGTTATATCCTATCATCGGTGTTATATCCTATCATCGATGTTATGTCCTATCATCGGTTTTATATCTTATCGGTGTTATATCCTATCATCGGTGTTATATCCTATCATCTGTGTTATGTCCTATCATCTGTGTTATGTCCTATCATCGGTGTTATATCCTATCATCGGTGTTATATCCTATCATCGGTGTTATGTCCTATCATCGGTGTTATATCCTATCATCGATGTTATGTCCTATCATCGGTGTTATATCCTATCATCAATGTTATGTCCTATCATCGGTGTTATATCCTATCATCGATGCTATGTCCTATCATCTGTGTTATGTCCTATCATCGGTGTTATGTCCTATCACCGGTGTTATATCCTATCATCGGTGTTATATCCTATCATCGGTGTTATATCCTATCATCGGTGTTACGTCCTATCATCGGTGTTATATCCTATCATCGATGTTATGTCCTATCATCATTGTTATATCCTATCATCGATGTTATATCCTATTATCGATGTTATATCCTATCATCTGTGTTATGTCCAATCATCGTTGTTGTGTCCTATCATCGGTGTTATATCCTATCATCGGTGTTATATCCTATCATCGATGTTATGTCCTATCATCGATGTTATATCCTATCATCGGTGTTATATCCTATCATCGGTGTTATGTCCTATCATCGATGTTATATCCTATCATCGGTGTTATATCCTATCATCGATGTTATGTCCTATCATCGGTGTTATATCCTATCATCTGTGTTATGTCCTATCATCGATGTTATGTCCTATCGTCGATGTCATATCCTATCATCGGTGTTATGTCCTATCATCGGTGTTATGTCCTATCATCGGTGTTATATCCTATCATCCTTGTTATGTCCTATCATCGGTGTTATGTCCTATCATAGATGTTATATCCTATCATCGATGTAATGTCCTATCATCGGTGTTATGTCCTATCATCGGTGTTATATCCTATCATCGGTGTTATGTCCTATCATCGGTTTTATATCCTATCATCGGTGTTATATCCTATCATCATTGTTATATCTTATCAACCGTGTTATATCCTATCATCGGTGTTATGTCCTATTATCGATGTTATGTCCTATCATCGATGTTATATCCTATCATCGATGTTATGTCCTATCATCGGTGTTATATCCTATCATCTGTGTTATGTCCTATCATCGGTGTTATGTCCTCTCATCGGTGTTTTGTCCTATCATCGGTGTTATATCCTATCATCGATGTTATATCCTCTCATCGATGTTATATCCTATCATCGATGTTATGTCCTATCATCGGTGTTATATCCTATCATCTGTGTTATGTCCTATCATCTGTGTTATGTCCTATCATCGGTGTTATATCCTATCATCGGTGTTATATCCTATCATCGGTGTTATGTCCTATCATCGGTGTTATATCCTATCATCGGTGTTATATCCTATCATTGGTGTTATGTCCTATCATCGATGTTATATCCTATCATCGGTGTTATGTCCTATCATCGGTGTTATGTCCTATCATCGGTGTTATATCCTATCATCGGTGTTATGTCCTATCATCGGTGTTATATCCTATCATCGATGGTATATCCTATCATCGATGCTATGTCCTATCATCTGTGTTATGTCCTATCATCGGTGTTATGTCCTATCATCGGTGTTATATCCTATCATCGGTGTTATATCCTATCATCGATGTTATGTCCTATCATCGGTGTTATATCCTATCATCGATGTTATGTCCTATCATCTGTGTTTTATCCTATCATCGGTGTTATATCCTATCATCGATGTTATGTCCTATCATCGGTGTTATATCCTATCATCGGTGTTATATCCTATCATCGATGTTATATCCTATCATCGATGTTATGTCCTATCATCGGTGTTATATCCTATCATCTGTGTTATGTTCTATCATCTGTGTTATGTCCTATCATCGGTGTTATGTCCTATCATCGATGTTATGTCCTATCATCGATGTTATGTCCTATCATCTGTGTTATGTCCTATCATCTGTATTATGTCCTATCATCGATGTTATGTCCTATCATCGATGCTATATCCTATCATCGATGTTATGTCCTATCATCGATGTTATATCCTATCATCTGTGTTATGTCCTATCATCGGTGTTATGTCCTATCATCGGTGTTACATCCTATCATCTGTGTTATGTCCTATCATCGGTGTTATATCCTATCATCATTGTTATATCTTATCATCGGTGTTATATCCTCTCATCGGTGTTATGCCCTATCATCGATGTTATATCCTATCATCGATGTTATATCCTATCATCGGTGTTATATCCTATCATCGATGTTATGTCCTATCATCTGTGTTATATCCTATCATCGGTGTTATATCCTATCATCGATGTTATATCCTATCATCTGTGTTATGTCCTATCATCGTTGTTATGTCCTATCATCGGTGTTATATCCTATCATCGGTGTTATATCCTATCATCGATGTTATATCCTATCATCGGTGTTATATCCTATCATCGGTGTTATATCCTATCATCGGTGTTATGTCCTATCATCGATGTTATATCCTATCATCGATGTTATATCCTATCATCGGTGTTATATCCTATCATCGATGTTACGTCCTATCATCGGTGTTATACCCTATCATCTGTGTTATGTCCTATCATCGATGTTATGTCCTATCATCGGTGTTATGTCCTATCATCTGTGTTATATCCTATCATCGGTGTTATATCCTATCATCGATGTTATGTCCTATCATCGGTGTTATATCTTATCGGTGTTATATCCTATCATCGGTGTTATATCCTATCATCGGTGTTATATCCTATCATCGGTGTTATGTCCTATCATCGGTGTTATATCCTATCATCGATGTTATGTGCTATCATCGGTGTTATATCCTATCATCAATGTTATGTCCTATCATCGGTGTTATATCCTATCATCGATGCTATGTCCTATCATCTGTGTTATGTCCTATCATCGGTGTTATGTCCTATCACCGGTGTTATATCCTATCATCGGTGTTATATCCTATCATCGGTGTTACGTCCTATCATCGGTGTTATATCCTATCATCGATGTTATGTCCTATCATCGGTGTTATATCCTATCATCGATGTTATATCCTATTATCGATGTTATATCCTATCATCTGTGTTATGTCCAATCATCGTTGTTGTGTCCTATCATCGGTGTTATATCCTATCATCGGTGTTATATCCTATCATCGATGTTATGTCCTATCATCGATGTTATATCCTATCATCGGTGTTATATCCTATCATCGGTGTTATGTCCTATCATCGATGTTATATCCTATCATCGGTGTTATATCCTATCATCGATGTTATGTCCTATCATCGATGTTATGTCCTATCGTCGATGTCATATCCTATCATCGGTGTTATGTCCTATCATCGGTGTTATGTCCTATCATCGGTGTTATATCCTATCATCCTTGTTATGTCCTATCATCGGTGTTATGTCCTATCATAGATGTTATATCCTATCATCGATGTAATGTCCTATCATCGGTGTTATGTCCTATCATCGGTGTTATATCCTATCATCGGTGTTATGTCCTATCATCGGTGTTATATCCTATCATCGATGTTATATCCTATCATCGATGCTATGTCCTATCATCTGTGTTATGTCCTATCATCGGTGTTATGTCCTATAATCGGTGTTATATCCTATCATCGATGTTATATCCTATCATCGATGTTATGTCCTATCATCGGTGTTATATCCTATCATCGGTGTTATATCCTATCATCATTGTTATATCTCATCACCCGTGTTATATCCTATCATCGGTGTTATGTCCTATCATCGATGTTATGTCCTATCATCGATGTTATATCCTATCATCGATGTTATGTCCTATCATCGGTGTTATATCCTATCATCTGTGTTATGTCCTATCATCGGTGTTATGTCCTCTCATCGGTGTTTTGTCCTATCATCGGTGTTATATCCTATCATCGATGTTATATCCTCTCATCGATGTTATATCCTATCATCGATGTTATGTCCTATCATCGGTGTTATATCCTATCATCTGTGTTATGTCCTATCATCTGTGTTATGTCCTATCATCGGTGTTATATCCTATCATCGGTGTTATATCCTATCATCGGTGTTATGTCCTATCATCGGTGTTATATCCTATCATCGGTGTTATATCCTATCATCGATGTTATATCCTGTCATCGATGTTATGTCCTATCATCGGTGTTATATCCTATCATCGATGTTATGTCCTATCATCGGTGTTATATCCTATCATCGATGTTATATCCTATCATCGATGTTATGTCCTATCATCGGTGTTATGTCCTATCATCGGTGTTATATCCTATCATCGATGTTATGTCCTATCATCGGTGTTATATCCTATCATCGATGTTATATCCTATCATCTGTGTTATATCCTATCATCGGTGTTATGTCCTATCATCGATGTTATATCCTATCATCGATGTTATGTCCTATCATCGGTGTTATATCCTATCATCGATGTTATATCCTATCATCGATGTTATGTCCTATTATCGGTGTTATATCCTATCATCGATGTTATGTCCTATCATCGGTGTTATATCCTATCATCGATGTTATATCCTATCATCGGTGTTATGTCCTATCATCGGTGTTATGTCCTATCATCGGTGTTATATCCTATCATCGGTGTTATATCCTATCATCGATGTTATGTCCTGTCATCGGTGTTATATCCTATCATCGATGTTATATCCTATCATCGATGTTATATCCTATCATCGATGTTATGTCCTATCATCGGTGTTATATCCTATCATCTGTGTTATGTCCTATCATCTGTGTTATGTCCTATCATCGGTGTTATATCCTATCATCGGTGTTATATCCTATCATCGATGTTATGTCCTATCATCGGTGTTATGTCCTATCGTCGATGTCATATCCTATCATCGGTGTTATGTCCTATCATCGGTGTTATGTCCTATCATCGGTGTTATGTCCTATCATCGATGTTATGTCCTATCATCGGTGTTATGTCCTATCATCTGTGTTATGTCCTATCATCGATGTTATGTCCTATCATCGATGCTATATCCTATCATCGATGTTATGTCCTATCATAAGTGTTATATCCTAACATCGATGTTATGTCCTATCATCGATGTTATGTCCTATCGTCGATGTCATATCCTATCATCGGTGTTATGTCCTATCATCGGTGTTATGTCCTATCATCGGTGTTATATCCTATCATCCTTGTTATGTCCTATCATCGGTGTTATGTCCTATCATCGATGTTATATCCTATCATCGATGTTATGTCCTATCATCGGTGTTATGTCCTATCATCGGTGTTATATCCTATCATCGGTGTTATGTCCTATCATCGGTGTTATATCCTATCATCGATGTTATATCCTATCATCGATGCTATGTCCTATCATCTGTGTTATGTCCTATCATCGGTGTTATGTCCTATCATCGGTGTTATATCCTATCATCGATGTTATATCCTATCATCGATGTTATGTCCTATCATCGGTGTTATATCCTATCATCGGTGTATATCTTATCATCATTGTTATATCTTATCACCCGTGTTATATCCTATCATCGGTGTTATGTCCTATCATCGATGTTATATCCTATCATCGATGTTATATCCTATCATCGATGTTATGTCCTATCATCGGTGTTATATCCTATCATCTGTGTTATGTCCTATCATCGGTGTTATGTCCTATCATCGGTGTTATGTCCTATCATCGGTGTTATATCCTATCATCGATGTTATATCCTATCATCGGTGTTATATCCTATCATCGATGTTATGTCCTATCATCGGTGTTATATCCTATCATCTGTGTTATGTCCTATCATCGGTGTTATATCCTATCATCGGTGTTATATCCTATCATCGGTGTTATATCCTATCATCGATGTTATATCCTATCATCGGTGTTATATCCTATCATCGATGTTATATCCTATCATCTGTGTTATGTCCTATCATCGTTGTTATGTCCTATCATCGGTGTTATATCCTATCATCGGTGTTATATCCTATCATCGATGTTATATCCTATCATCGGTGTTATATCCTATCATCGGTGTTATATCCTGTCATCGGTGTTATGTCCTATCATCGGTGTTATATCCTATCATCTGTGTTATATCCTATCATCGGTGTTATATCATATCATCGATGTTATATCCTATCATCGATGTTATATCGTATCATCTGTGTTATGTCCTATCATCGGTGTTATGTCCTATCACCGGTGTTATATCCTATCATCGGTGTTATATCCTATCATCGGTGTTATGTCCTATCATCGGTGTTACGTCCTATCATCGGTGTTATATCCTATCATCGATGTTATGTCCTATCATCGGTGTTATATCCTATCATCGGTGTTATATCCTATCATCGATGTTATATCCTATCATCTGTGTTATGTCCTATCATCGTTGTTATGTCCTATCATCGGTGTTATATCCTATCATCGGTGTTATATCCTATCATCGATGTTATATCCTATCATCGGTGTTATATCCTATCATCGGTGTTATGTCCTATCATCGATGTTATATCCTATCATCGATGTTATATCCTATCATCGGTGTTATATCCTATCATCGATGTTACGTCCTATCATCGGTGTTATACCCTATCATCTGTGTTATGTCCTATCATCGATGTTATGTCCTATCATCGGTGTTATGTCCTATCATCTGTGTTATATCCTATCATCGGTGTTATATCCTATCATCGATGTTATGTCCTATCATCGGTGTTATATCTTATCGGTGTTATATCCTATCATCGGTGTTATATCCTATCATCTGTGTTATGTCCTATCATCTGTGTTATGTCCTATCATCGGTGTTATATCCTATCATCGGTGTTATATCCTATCATCGGTGTTATGTCCTATCATCGGTGTTATATCCTATCATCGATGTTATGTCCTATCATCGGTGTTATATCCTATCATCAATGTTATGTCCTATCATCGGTGTTATATCCTATCATCGATGCTATGTCCTATCATCTGTGTTATGTCCTATCATCGGTGTTATGTCCTATCATCGGTGTTATATCCTATCATCGGTGTTATATCCTATCATCGGTGTTACGTCCTATCATCGGTGTTATATCCTATCATCGATGTTATGTCCTATCATCGATGTTATGTCCTATCATCGGTGTTATATCCTATCATCGGTGTTATATCCTATCATCGATGTTATATCCTATCATCTGTGTTATGTCCTATCATCGTTGTTATGTCCTATCATCGGTGTTATATCCTATCATCGGTGTTATATCCTATCATCGATGTTATATCCTATCATCGGTGTTATATCCTATCATCGGTGTTATATCCTATCATCGGTGTTATGTCCTATCATCGATGTTATATCCTATCATCGATGTTATATCCTATCATCGGTGTTATATCCTATCATCGATGTTACGTCCTATCATCGGTGTTATACCCTATCATCTGTGTTATGTCCTATCATCGATGTTATGTCCTATCATCGGTGTTATGTCCTATCATCTGTGTTATATCCTATCATCGGTGTTATATCCTATCATCGATGTTATGTCCTATCATCGGTGTTATATCTTATCGGTGTTATATCCTATCATCGGTGTTATATCCTATCATCTGTGTTATGTCCTATCATCTGTGTTATGTCCTATCATCGGTGTTATATCCTATCATCGGTGTTATATCCTATCATCGGTGTTATGTCCTATCATCGGTGTTATATCCTATCATCGATGTTATGTCCTATCATCGGTGTTATATCCTATCATCAATGTTATGTCCTATCATCGGTGTTATATCCTATCATCGATGCTATGTCCTATCATCTGTGTTATGTCCTATCATCGGTGTTATGTCCTATCACCGGTGTTATATCCTATCATCGGTGTTATATCCTATCATCGGTGTTATATCCTATCATCGGTGTTACGTCCTATCATCGGTGTTATATCCTATCATCGATGTTATGTCCTATCATCGATGTTATGTCCTATCATCGGTGTTATATCCTATCATCTGTGTTATGTCCTATCATCGGTGTTATGTCCTATCATCTGTGTTATGTCCTATCATCTGTGTTATGTCCTATCATCGGTGTTATATCCTATCATCGGTGTTATATCCTATCATCGATGTTATGTCCTATCATCGGTGTTATGTCCTATCGTCGATGTCATATCCTATCATCGGTGTTATGTCCTATCATCTGTGTTATGTCCTATCATCGATGTTATGTCCTATCATCGATGCTATATCCTATCATCGATGTTATGTCCTATCATCTGTGTTATATCCTATCATCGATGTTATGTCCTATCATCGATGTTATGTCCTATCGTCGATGTCATATCCTATCATCGGTGTTATGTCCTATCATCGGTGTTATATCCTATCATCCTTGTTATGTCCTATCATCGGTGTTATGTCCTATCATCGGTGTTATGTCCTATCATCGATGTTATGTCCTATCATCGGTGTTATGTCCTATCATCGGTGTTATGTCCTATCATCGGTGTTATGTCCTATCATCGATGTTATATCCTATCATCGATGTTATGTCCTATCATCGGTGTTATGTCCTATCATCGGTGTTATATCCTATCATCGGTGTTATGTCCTATCATCGGTGTTATACCCTATCATCTGTGTTATGTCCTATCATCGATGTTATGTCCTATCATCGGTGTTATGTCCTATCATCTGTGTTATATCCTATCATCGGTGTTATATCCTATCATCGATGTTATGTCCTATCATCGGTGTTATATCTTATCGGTGTTATATCCTATCATCGGTGTTATATCCTATCATCGGTGTTATATCCTATCATCGGTGTTATGTCCTATCATCGGTGTTATATCCTATCATCGATGTTATGTCCTATCATCGGTGTTATATCCTATCATCAATGTTATGTCCTATCATCGGTGTTATATCCTATCATCGATGCTATGTCCTATCATCTGTGTTATGTCCTATCATCGGTGTTATGTCCTATCACCGGTGTTATATCCTATCATCGGTGTTATATCCTATCATCGGTGTTACGTCCTATCATCGGTGTTATATCCTATCATCGATGTTATGTCCTATCATCGGTGTTATATCCTATCATCGATGTTATATCCTATTATCGATGTTATATCCTATCATCTGTGTTATGTCCAATCATCGTTGTTGTGTCCTATCATCGGTGTTATATCCTATCATCGGTGTTATATCCTATCATCGATGTTATGTCCTATCATCGATGTTATATCCTATCATCGGTGTTATATCCTATCATCGGTGTTATGTCCTATCATCGATGTTATATCCTATCATCGGTGTTATATCCTATCATCGATGTTATGTCCTATCATCGGTGTTATATCCTATCATCTGTGTTATGTCCTATCATCGATGTTATGTCCTATCGTCGATGTCATATCCTATCATCGGTGTTATGTCCTATCATCGGTGTTATGTCCTATCATCGGTGTTATATCCTATCATCCTTGTTATGTCCTATCATCGGTGTTATGTCCTATCATAGATGTTATATCCTATCATCGATGTAATGTCCTATCATCGGTGTTATGTCCTATCATCGGTGTTATATCCTATCATCGGTGTTATGTCCTATCATCGGTGTTATATCCTATCATCGATGTTATATCCTATCATCGATGCTATGTCCTATCATCTGTGTTATGTCCTATCATCGGTGTTATGTCCTATAATCGGTGTTATATCCTATCATCGATGTTATATCCTATCATCGATGTTATGTCCTATCATCGGTGTTATATCCTATCATCGGTGTTATATCCTATCATCATTGTTATATCTTATCACCCGTGTTATATCCTATCATCGGTGTTATGTCCTATCATCGATGTTATGTCCTATCATCGATGTTATATCCTATCATCGATGTTATGTCCTATCATCGGTGTTATATCCTATCATCTGTGTTATGTCCTATCATCGGTGTTATGTCCTCTCATCGGTGTTTTGTCCTATCATCGGTGTTATATCCTATCATCGATGTTATATCCTCTCATCGATGTTATATCCTATCATCGATGTTATGTCCTATCATCGGTGTTATATCCTATCATCTGTGTTATGTCCTATCATCTGTGTTATGTCCTATCATCGGTGTTATATCCTATCATCGGTGTTATATCCTATCATCGGTGTTATGTCCTATCATCGGTGTTATATCCTATCATCGGTGTTATATCCTATCATCGATGTTATATCCTGTCATCGATGTTATGTCCTATCATCGGTGTTATATCCTATCATCGATGTTATGTCCTATCATCGGTGTTATATCCTATCATCGATGTTATATCCTATCATCGATGTTATGTCCTATCATCGGTGTTATGTCCTATCATCGGTGTTATATCCTATCATCGATGTTATGTCCTATCATCGGTGTTATATCCTATCATCGATGTTATATCCTATCATCTGTGTTATATCCTATCATCGGTGTTATGTCCTATCATCGATGTTATATCCTATCATCGATGTTATGTCCTATCATCGGTGTTATATCCTATCATCGATGTTATATCCTATCATCGATGTTATGTCCTATTATCGGTGTTATATCCTATCATCGATGTTATGTCCTATCATCGGTGTTATATCCTATCATCGATGTTATATCCTATCATCGGTGTTATGTCCTATCATCGGTGTTATGTCCTATCATCGGTGTTATATCCTATCATCGGTGTTATATCCTATCATCGATGTTATGTCCTGTCATCGGTGTTATATCCTATCATCGATGTTATATCCTATCATCGATGTTATATCCTATCATCGATGTTATGTCCTATCATCGGTGTTATATCCTATCATCTGTGTTATGTCCTATCATCTGTGTTATGTCCTATCATCGGTGTTATATCCTATCATCGGTGTTATATCCTATCATCGATGTTATGTCCTATCATCGGTGTTATGTCCTATCGTTGATGTCATATCCTATCATCGGTGTTATGTCCTATCATCGGTGTTATGTCCTATCATCGGTGTTATGTCCTATCATCGATGTTATGTCCTATCATCGGTGTTATGTCCTATCATCTGTGTTATGTCCTATCATCGATGTTATGTCCTATCATCGATGCTATATCCTATCATCGATGTTATGTCCTATCATCTGTGTTATATCCTAACATCGATGTTATGTCCTATCATCGATGTTATGTCCTATCGTCGATGTCATATCCTATCATCGGTGTTATGTCCTATCATCGGTGTTATGTCCTATCATCGGTGTTATATCCTATCATCCTTGTTATGTCCTATCATCGGTGTTATGTCCTATCATCGATGTTATATCCTATCATCGATGTTATGTCCTATCATCGGTGTTATGTCCTATCATCGGTGTTATATCCTATCATCGGTGTTATGTCCTATCATCGGTGTTATATCCTATCATCGATGTTATATCCTATCATCGATGCTATGTCCTATCATCTGTGTTATGTCCTATCATCGGTGTTATGTCCTATCATCGGTGTTATATCCTATCATCGATGTTATATCCTATCATCGATGTTATGTCCTATCATCGGTGTTATATCCTATCATCGGTGTTATATCTTATCATCATTGTTACATCTTATCACCCGTGTTATATCCTATCATCGGTGTTATGTCCTATCATCGATGTTATATCCTATCATCGATGTTATGTCCTATCATCGGTGTTATGTCCTATCATCGGTGTTATATCCTATCATCTGTGTTATGTCCTATCATCGGTGTTATGTCCTATCATCGGTGTTATGTCCTATCATCGGTGTTATATCCTATCATCGATGTTATATCCTATCATCGGTGTTATATCCTATCATCGATGTTATGTCCTATCATCGGTGTTATATCCTATCATCTGTGTTATGTCCTATCATCGGTGTTATATCCTATCATCGGTGTTATATCCTATCATCGGTGTTATATCCTATCATCGGTGTTATATCCTATCATCGATGTTATGTCCTATCATCGGTGTTATATCCTATCATCGATGTTATATCCTATCATCGATGTTATGTCCTATCATCGGTGTTATATCCTATCATCGGTGTTATATCCTATCATCGATGTTATATCCTATCATCTGTGTTATGTCCTATCATCGTTGTTATGTCCTATCATCGGTGTTATATCCTATCATCGGTGTTATATCCTATCATCGATGTTATATCCTATCATCGGTGTTATATCCTATCATCGGTGTTATATCCTGTCATCGGTGTTATGTCCTATCATCGGTGTTATATCCTATCATCTGTGTTATATCCTATCATCGGTGTTATATCATATCATCGATGTTATATCCTATCATCGATGTTATATCGTATCATCTGTGTTATGTCCTATCATCGGTGTTATGTCCTATCACCGGTGTTATATCCTATCATCGGTGTTATATCCTATCATCGGTGTTATGTCCTATCATCGGTGTTACGTCCTATCATCGGTGTTATATCCTATCATCGATGTTATGTCCTATCATCGGTGTTATATCCTATCATCGGTGTTATATCCTATCATCGATGTTATATCCTATCATCTGTGTTATGTCCTATCATCGTTGTTATGTCCTATCATCGGTGTTATATCCTATCATCGGTGTTATATCCTATCATCGGTGTTATATCCTATCATCGGTGTTATATCCTATCATCGGTGTTATGTCCTATCATCGGTGTTATATCCTATCATCGATGTTATATCCTATCATCGATGCTATGTCCTATCATCTGTGTTATGTCCTATCATCGGTGTTATGTCCTATAATCGGTGTTATATCCTATCATCGATGTTATATCCTATCATCGATGTTATGTCCTATCATCGGTGTTATATCCTATCATCGGTGTTATATCCTATCATCATTGTTATATCTTATCACCCGTGTTATATCCTATCATCGGTGTTATGTCCTATCATCGATGTTATGTCCTATCATCGATGTTATATCCTATCATCGATGTTATGTCCTATCATCGGTGTTATATCCTATCATCTGTGTTATGTCCTATCATCGGTGTTATGTCCTCTCATCGGTGTTTTGTCCTATCATCGGTGTTATATCCTATCATCGATGTTATATCCTCTCATCGATGTTATATCCTATCATCGATGTTATGTCCTATCATCGGTGTTATGTCCTATCATCTGTGTTATGTCCTATCATCGGTGTTATATCCTATCATCGGTGTTATATCCTATCATCGGTGTTATGTCCTATCATCGGTGTTATATCCTATCATCGGTGTTATATCCTATCATCGATGTTATATCCTGTCATCGATGTTATGTCCTATCATCGGTGTTATATCCTATCATCGATGTTATGTCCTATCATCGGTGTTATATCCTATCATCGATGTTATATCCTATCATCGATGTTATGTCCTATCATCGGTGTTATGTCCTATCATCGGTGTTATATCCTATCATCGATGTTATGTCCTATCATCGGTGTTATATCCTATCATCGATGTTATATCCTATCATCTGTGTTATATCCTATCATCGGTGTTATGTCCTATCATCGATGTTATATCCTATCATCGATGTTATGTCCTATCATCGGTGTTATATCCTATCATCGATGTTATATCCTATCATCGATGTTATGTCCTATTATCGGTGTTATATCCTATCATCGATGTTATGTCCTATCATCGGTGTTATATCCTATCATCGATGTTATATCCTATCATCGGTGTTATGTCCTATCATCGGTGTTATGTCCTATCATCGGTGTTATATCCTATCATCGGTGTTATATCCTATCATCGATGTTATGTCCTGTCATCGGTGTTATATCCTATCATCGATGTTATATCCTATCATCGATGTTATATCCTATCATCGATGTTATGTCCTATCATCGGTGTTATATCCTATCATCTGTGTTATGTCCTATCATCTGTGTTATGTCCTATCATCGGTGTTATATCCTATCATCGGTGTTATATCCTATCATCGATGTTATGTCCTATCATCGGTGTTATGTCCTATCGTTGATGTCATATCCTATCATCGGTGTTATGTCCTATCATCGGTGTTATGTCCTATCATCGGTGTTATGTCCTATCATCGATGTTATGTCCTATCATCGGTGTTATGTCCTATCATCTGTGTTATGTCCTATCATCGATGTTATGTCCTATCATCGATGCTATATCCTATCATCGATGTTATGTCCTATCATCTGTGTTATATCCTAACATCGATGTTATGTCCTATCATCGATGTTATGTCCTATCGTCGATGTCATATCCTATCATCGGTGTTATGTCCTATCATCGGTGTTATGTCCTATCATCGGTGTTATATCCTATCATCCTTGTTATGTCCTATCATCGGTGTTATGTCCTATCATCGATGTTATATCCTATCATCGATGTTATGTCCTATCATCGGTGTTATGTCCTATCATCGGTGTTATATCCTATCATCGGTGTTATGTCCTATCATCGGTGTTATATCCTATCATCGATGTTATATCCTATCATCGATGCTATGTCCTATCATCTGTGTTATGTCCTATCATCGGTGTTATGTCCTATCATCGGTGTTATATCCTATCATCGATGTTATATCCTATCATCGATGTTATGTCCTATCATCGGTGTTATATCCTATCATCGGTGTTATATCTTATCAACATTGTTATATCTTATCACCCGTGTTATATCCTATCATCGGTGTTATGTCCTATCATCGATGTTATATCCTATCATCGATGTTATATCCTATCATCGATGTTATGTCCTATCATCGGTGTTATATCCTATCATCTGTGTTATGTCCTATCATCGGTGTTATGTCCTATCATCGGTGTTATGTCCTATCATCGGTGTTATATCCTATCATCGATGTTATATCCTATCATCGGTGTTATATCCTATCATCGATGTTATGTCCTATCATCGGTGTTATATCCTATCATCTGTGTTATGTCCTATCATCGGTGTTATATCCTATCATCGGTGTTATATCCTATCATCGGTGTTATATCCTATCATCGATGTTATGTCCTATCATCGGTGTTATATCCTATCATCGATGTTATATCCTATCATCGATGTTATGTCCTATCATCGGTGTTATATCCTATCATCGGTGTTATATCCTATCATCGATGTTATATCCTATCACCTGTTATGTCCTATCATCGTTGTTATGTCCTATCATCGGTGTTATATCCTATCATCGGTGTTATATCCTATCATCGATGTTATATCCTATCATCGGTGTTATATCCTATCATCGGTGTTATATCCTGTCATCGGTGTTATGTCCTATCATCGGTGTTATATCCTATCATCTGTGTTATATCCTATCATCGGTGTTATATCATATCATCGATGTTATATCCTATCATCGATGTTATATCGTATCATCTGTGTTATGTCCTATCATCGGTGTTATGTCCTATCACCGGTGTTATATCCTATCATCGGTGTTATATCCTATCATCGGTGTTATGTCCTATCATCGGTGTTACGTCCTATCATCGGTGTTATATCCTATCATCGATGTTATGTCCTATCATCGGTGTTATATCCTATCATCGGTGTTATATCCTATCATCGATGTTATATCCTATCATCTGTGTTATGTCCTATCATCGTTGTTATGTCCTATCATCGATGTTATGTCCTATCATCGGTGTTATATCCTATCATCTGTGTTATATCCTATCATCGATGTTATATCCTATCATCGGTGTTATGTCCTATCATCGGTGTTATATCCTATCATCTGTGTTATGTCCAATCATCTGTGTTATGTCCTATCATCGGTGTTATGTCCTATCATCGGTGTTATGTCCTATCGTCGATGTCATATCCTATCATCGGTGTTATGTCCTATCATCGGTGTTATGTCCTATCATCGGTGTTATATCCTATCATCCTTGTTATGTCCTATCATTGGTGTTATGTCCTATCATCGATGTTATATCCTATCATCGGTGTTATGTCCTATCATCGGTGTTATGTCCTATCATCGGTGTTATATCCTATCATCGGTGTTATGTCCTATCATCGGTGTTATATCCTATCATCGATGGTATATCCTATCATCGATGCTATGTCCTATCATCTGTGTTATGTCCTATCATCGGTGTTATGTCCTATCATCGGTGTTATATCCTATCATCGGTGTTATATCCTATCATCGATGTTATGTCCTATCATCGGTGTTATATCCTATCATCGATGTTATGTCCTATCATCTGTGTTTTATCCTATCATCGGTGTTATATCCTATCATCGATGTTATGTCCTATCATCGGTGTTATATCCTATCATCGGTGTTATATCCTATCATCGATGTTATGTCCTATCATCGGTGTTATATCCTATCATCTGTGTTATGTTCTATCATCTGTGTTATGTCCTATCATCGGTGTTATGTCCTATCATCGATGTTATGTCCTATCATCGATGTTATGTCCTATCATCTGTGTTATGTCCTATCATCTGTGTTATGTCCTATCATCGATGTTATGTCCTATCATCGATGCTATATCCTATCATCGATGTTATGTCCTATCATCGATGTTATATCCTATCATCTGTGTTATGTCCTATCATCGGTGTTATGTCCTATCATCGGTGTTACATCCTATCATCTGTGTTATGTCCTATCATCGGTGTTATATCCTATCATCATTGTTATATCTTATCATCGGTGTTATATCCTCTCATCGGTGTTATGCCCTATCATCGATGTTATATCCTATCATCGATGTTATATCCTATCATCGGTGTTATATCCTATCATCGATGTTATGTCCTATCATCTGTGTTATATCCTATCATCGGTATTATATCCTATCATCGATGTTATATCCTATCATCTGTGTTATGTCCTATCATCGTTGTTATGTCCTATCATCGGTGTTATATCCTATCATCGGTGTTATATCCTATCATCGATGTTATATCCTATCATCGGTGTTATATCCTATCATCGGTGTTATATCCTATCATCGGTGTTATGTCCTATCATCGATGTTATATCCTATCATCGATGTTATATCCTATCATCGGTGTTATATCCTATCATCGATGTTACGTCCTATCATCGGTGTTATACCCTATCATCTGTGTTATGTCCTATCATCGATGTTATGTCCTATCATCGGTGTTATGTCCTATCATCTGTGTTATATCCTATCATCGGTGTTATATCCTATCATCGATGTTATGTCCTATCATCGGTTTTATATCTTATCGGTGTTATATCCTATCATCGGTGTTATATCCTATCATCTGTGTTATGTCCTATCATCTGTGTTATGTCCTATCATCGGTGTTATATCCTATCATCGGTGTTATATCCTATCATCGGTGTTATGTCCTATCATCGGTGTTATATCCTATCATCGATGTTATGTCCTATCATCGGTGTTATATCCTATCATCAATGTTATGTCCTATCATCGGTGTTATATCCTATCATCGATGCTATGTCCTATCATCTGTGTTATGTCCTATCATCGGTGTTATGTCCTATCACCGGTGTTATATCCTATCATCGGTGTTATATCCTATCATCGGTGTTATATCCTATCATCGGTGTTACGTCCTATCATCGGTGTTATATCCTATCATCGATGTTATGTCCTATCATCGGTGTTATATCCTATCATCGATGTTATATCCTATTATCGATGTTATATCCTATCATCTGTGTTATGTCCAATCATCGTTGTTGTGTCCTATCATCGGTGTTATATCCTATCATCGGTGTTATATCCTATCATCGATGTTATGTCCTATCATCGATGTTATATCCTATCATCGGTGTTATATCCTATCATCGGTGTTATGTCCTATCATCGATGTTATATCCTATCATCGGTGTTATATCCTATCATCGATGTTATGTCCTATCATCGGTGTTATATCCTATCATCTGTGTTATGTCCTATCATCGATGTTATGTCCTATCGTCGATGTCATATCCTATCATCGGTGTTATGTCCTATCATCGGTGTTATGTCCTATCATCGGTGTTATATCCTATCATCCTTGTTATGTCCTATCATCGGTGTTATGTCCTATCATAGATGTTATATCCTATCATCGATGTAATGTCCTATCATCGGTGTTATGTCCTATCATCGGTGTTATATCCTATCATCGGTGTTATGTCCTATCATCGGTTTTATATCCTATCATCGGTGTTATATCCTATCATCATTGTTATATCTTATCAACCGTGTTATATCCTATCATCGGTGTTATGTCCTATTATCGATGTTATGTCCTATCATCGATGTTATATCCTATCATCGATGTTATGTCCTATCATCGGTGTTATATCCTATCATCTGTGTTATGTCCTATCATCGGTGTTATGTCCTCTCATCGGTGTTTTGTCCTATCATCGGTGTTATATCCTATCATCGATGTTATATCCTCTCATCGATGTTATATCCTATCATCGATGTTATGTCCTATCATCGGTGTTATATCCTATCATCTGTGTTATGTCCTATCATCTGTGTTATGTCCTATCATCGGTGTTATATCCTATCATCGGTGTTATATCCTATCATCGGTGTTATGTCCTATCATCGGTGTTATATCCTATCATCGGTGTTATATCCTATCATTGGTGTTATGTCCTATCATCGATGTTATATCCTATCATCGGTGTTATGTCCTATCATCGGTGTTATGTCCTATCATCGGTGTTATATCCTATCATCGGTGTTATGTCCTATCATCGGTGTTATATCCTATCATCGATGGTATATCCTATCATCGATGCTATGTCCTATCATCTGTGTTATGTCCTATCATCGGTGTTATGTCCTATCATCGGTGTTATATCCTATCATCGGTGTTATATCCTATCATCGATGTTATGTCCTATCATCGGTGTTATATCCTATCATCGATGTTATGTCCTATCATCTGTGTTTTATCCTATCATCGGTGTTATATCCTATCATCGATGTTATGTCCTATCATCGGTGTTATATCCTATCATCGGTGTTATATCCTATCATCGATGTTATATCCTATCATCGATGTTATGTCCTATCATCGGTGTTATATCCTATC
The DNA here is from genome assembly GCF_029633865.1 of Lampris incognitus. Classification (NCBI taxonomy): domain Eukaryota; kingdom Metazoa; phylum Chordata; class Actinopteri; order Lampriformes; family Lampridae; genus Lampris; species Lampris incognitus. Next base: position 55,761,754 of record NC_079218.1, on the reverse strand, counting down.
ATCTGTGTTATGTTCTATCATCTGTGTTATGTCCTATCATCGGTGTTATGTCCTATCATCGATGTTATGTCCTATCATCGATGTTATGTCCTATCATCTGTGTTATGTCCTATCATCTGTATTATGTCCTATCATCGATGTTATGTCCTATCATCGATGCTATATCCTATCATCGATGTTATGTCCTATCATCGATGTTATATCCTATCATCTGTGTTATGTCCTATCATCGGTGTTATGTCCTATCATCGGTGTTACATCCTATCATCTGTGTTATGTCCTATCATCGGTGTTATATCCTATCATCATTGTTATATCTTATCATCGGTGTTATATCCTCTCATCGGTGTTATGCCCTATCATCGATGTTATATCCTATCATCGATGTTATATCCTATCATCGGTGTTATATCCTATCATCGATGTTATGTCCTATCATCTGTGTTATATCCTATCATCGGTGTTATATCCTATCATCGATGTTATATCCTATCATCTGTGTTATGTCCTATCATCGTTGTTATGTCCTATCATCGGTGTTATATCCTATCATCGGTGTTATATCCTATCATCGATGTTATATCCTATCATCGGTGTTATATCCTATCATCGGTGTTATATCCTATCATCGGTGTTATGTCCTATCATCGATGTTATATCCTATCATCGATGTTATATCCTATCATCGGTGTTATATCCTATCATCGATGTTACGTCCTATCATCGGTGTTATACCCTATCATCTGTGTTATGTCCTATCATCGATGTTATGTCCTATCATCGGTGTTATGTCCTATCATCTGTGTTATATCCTATCATCGGTGTTATATCCTATCATCGATGTTATGTCCTATCATCGGTGTTATATCTTATCGGTGTTATATCCTATCATCGGTGTTATATCCTATCATCGGTGTTATATCCTATCATCGGTGTTATGTCCTATCATCGGTGTTATATCCTATCATCGATGTTATGTGCTATCATCGGTGTTATATCCTATCATCAATGTTATGTCCTATCATCGGTGTTATATCCTATCATCGATGCTATGTCCTATCATCTGTGTTATGTCCTATCATCGGTGTTATGTCCTATCACCGGTGTTATATCCTATCATCGGTGTTATATCCTATCATCGGTGTTACGTCCTATCATCGGTGTTATATCATATCATCGATGTTATGTCCTATCATCGGTGTTATATCCTATCATCGATGTTATATCCTATTATCGATGTTATATCCTATCATCTGTGTTATGTCCAATCATCGTTGTTGTGTCCTATCATCGGTGTTATATCCTATCATCGGTGTTATATCCTATCATCGATGTTATGTCCTATCATCGATGTTATATCCTATCATCGGTGTTATATCCTATCATCGGTGTTATGTCCTATCATCGATGTTATATCCTATCATCGGTGTTATATCCTATCATCGATGTTATGTCCTATCATCGGTGTTATATCCTATCATCTGTGTTATGTCCTATCATCGATGTTATGTCCTATCGTCGATGTCATATCCTATCATCGGTGTTATGTCCTATCATCGGTGTTATGTCCTATCATCGGTGTTATATCCTATCATCCTTGTTATGTCCTATCATCGGTGTTATGTCCTATCATAGATGTTATATCCTATCATCGATGTAATGTCCTATCATCGGTGTTATGTCCTATCATCGGTGTTATATCCTATCATCGGTGTTATGTCCTATCATCGGTGTTATATCCTATCATCGATGTTATATCCTATCATCGATGCTATGTCCTATCATCTGTGTTATGTCCTATCATCGGTGTTATGTCCTATAATCGGTGTTATATCCTATCATCGATGTTATATCCTATCATCGATGTTATGTCCTATCATCGGTGTTATATCCTATCATCGGTGTTATATCCTATCATCATTGTTATATCTCATCACCCGTGTTATATCCTATCATCGGTGTTATGTCCTATCATCGATGTTATGTCCTATCATCGATGTTATATCCTATCATCGATGTTATGTCCTATCATCGGTGTTATATCCTATCATCTGTGTTATGTCCTATCATCGGTGTTATGTCCTCTCATCGGTGTTTTGTCCTATCATCGGTGTTATATCCTATCATCGATGTTATATCCTCTCATCGATGTTATATCCTATCATCGATGTTATGTCCTATCATCGGTGTTATATCCTATCATCTGTGTTATGTCCTATCATCTGTGTTATGTCCTATCATCGGTGTTATATCCTATCATCGGTGTTATATCCTATCATCGGTGTTATGTCCTATCATCGGTGTTATATCCTATCATCGGTGTTATATCCTATCATCGATGTTATATCCTGTCATCGATGTTATGTCCTATCATCGGTGTTATATCCTATCATCGATGTTATGTCCTATCATCGGTGTTATATCCTATCATCGATGTTATATCCTATCATCGATGTTATGTCCTATCATCGGTGTTATGTCCTATCATCGGTGTTATATCCTATCATCGATGTTATGTCCTATCATCGGTGTTATATCCTATCATCGATGTTATATCCTATCATCTGTGTTATATCCTATCATCGGTGTTATGTCCTATCATCGATGTTATATCCTATCATCGATGTTATGTCCTATCATCGGTGTTATATCCTATCATCGATGTTATATCCTATCATCGATGTTATGTCCTATTATCGGTGTTATATCCTATCATCGATGTTATGTCCTATCATCGGTGTTATATCCTATCATCGATGTTATATCCTATCATCGGTGTTATGTCCTATCATCGGTGTTATGTCCTATCATCGGTGTTATATCCTATCATCGGTGTTATATCCTATCATCGATGTTATGTCCTGTCATCGGTGTTATATCCTATCATCGATGTTATATCCTATCATCGATGTTATATCCTATCATCGATGTTATGTCCTATCATCGGTGTTATATCCTATCATCTGTGTTATGTCCTATCATCTGTGTTATGTCCTATCATCGGTGTTATATCCTATCATCGGTGTTATATCCTATCATCGATGTTATGTCCTATCATCGGTGTTATGTCCTATCGTCGATGTCATATCCTATCATCGGTGTTATGTCCTATCATCGGTGTTATGTCCTATCATCGGTGTTATGTCCTATCATCGATGTTATGTCCTATCATCGGTGTTATGTCCTATCATCTGTGTTATGTCCTATCATCGATGTTATGTCCTATCATCGATGCTATATCCTATCATCGATGTTATGTCCTATCATCTGTGTTATATCCTAACATCGATGTTATGTCCTATCATCGATGTTATGTCCTATCGTCGATGTCATATCCTATCATCGGTGTTATGTCCTATCATCGGTGTTATGTCCTATCATCGGTGTTATATCCTATCATCCTTGTTATGTCCTATCATCGGTGTTATGTCCTATCATCGATGTTATATCCTATCATCGATGTTATGTCCTATCATCGGTGTTATGTCCTATCATCGGTGTTATATCCTATCATCGGTGTTATGTCCTATCATCGGTGTTATATCCTATCATCGATGTTATATCCTATCATCGATGCTATGTCCTATCATCTGTGTTATGTCCTATCATCGGTGTTATGTCCTATCATCGGTGTTATATCCTATCATCGATGTTATATCCTATCATCGATGTTATGTCCTATCATCGGTGTTATATCCTATCATCGGTGTTATATCTTATCATCATTGTTATATCTTATCACCCGTGTTATATCCTATCATCGGTGTTATGTCCTATCATCGATGTTATATCCTATCATCGATGTTATATCCTATCATCGATGTTATGTCCTATCATCGGTGTTATATCCTATCATCTGTGTTATGTCCTATCATCGGTGTTATGTCCTATCATCGGTGTTATGTCCTATCATCGGTGTTATATCCTATCATCGATGTTATATCCTATCATCGGTGTTATATCCTATCATCGATGTTATGTCCTATCATCGGTGTTATATCCTATCATCTGTGTTATGTCCTATCATCGGTGTTATATCCTATCATCGGTGTTATATCCTATCATCGGTGTTATATCCTATCATCGGTGTTATATCCTATCATCGATGTTATATCCTATCATCTGTGTTATGTCCTATCATCGTTGTTATGTCCTATCATCGGTGTTATATCCTATCATCGGTGTTATATCCTATCATCGATGTTATATCCTATCATCGGTGTTATATCCTGTCATCGGTGTTATGTCCTATCATCGGTGTTATATCCTATCATCTGTGTTATATCCTATCATCGGTGTTATATCATATCATCGATGTTATATCCTATCATCGATGTTATATCGTATCATCTGTGTTATGTCCTATCATCGGTGTTATGTCCTATCACCGGTGTTATATCCTATCATCGGTGTTATATCCTATCATCGGTGTTATGTCCTATCATCGGTGTTACGTCCTATCATCGGTGTTATATCCTATCATCGATGTTATGTCCTATCATCGGTGTTATATCCTATCATCGGTGTTATATCCTATCATCGATGTTATATCCTATCATCTGTGTTATGTCCTATCATCGTTGTTATGTCCTATCATCGGTGTTATATCCTATCATCGGTGTTATATCCTATCATCGATGTTATATCCTATCATCGGTGTTATATCCTATCATCGGTGTTATGTCCTATCATCGATGTTATATCCTATCATCGATGTTATATCCTATCATCGGTGTTATATCCTATCATCGATGTTACGTCCTATCATCGGTGTTATACCCTATCATCTGTGTTATGTCCTATCATCGATGTTATGTCCTATCATCGGTGTTATGTCCTATCATCTGTGTTATATCCTATCATCGGTGTTATATCCTATCATCGATGTTATGTCCTATCATCGGTGTTATATCTTATCGGTGTTATATCCTATCATCGGTGTTATATCCTATCATCTGTGTTATGTCCTATCATCTGTGTTATGTCCTATCATCGGTGTTATATCCTATCATCGGTGTTATATCCTATCATCGGTGTTATGTCCTATCATCGGTGTTATATCCTATCATCGATGTTATGTCCTATCATCGGTGTTATATCCTATCATCAATGTTATGTCCTATCATCGGTGTTATATCCTATCATCGATGCTATGTCCTATCATCTGTGTTATGTCCTATCATCGGTGTTATGTCCTATCATCGGTGTTATATCCTATCATCGGTGTTATATCCTATCATCGGTGTTACGTCCTATCATCGGTGTTATATCCTATCATCGATGTTATGTCCTATCATCGATGTTATGTCCTATCATCGGTGTTATATCCTATCATCGGTGTTATATCCTATCATCGATGTTATATCCTATCATCTGTGTTATGTCCTATCATCGTTGTTATGTCCTATCATCGGTGTTATATCCTATCATCGGTGTTATATCCTATCATCGATGTTATATCCTATCATCGGTGTTATATCCTATCATCGGTGTTATATCCTATCATCGGTGTTATGTCCTATCATCGATGTTATATCCTATCATCGATGTTATATCCTATCATCGGTGTTATATCCTATCATCGATGTTACGTCCTATCATCGGTGTTATACCCTATCATCTGTGTTATGTCCTATCATCGATGTTATGTCCTATCATCGGTGTTATGTCCTATCATCTGTGTTATATCCTATCATCGGTGTTATATCCTATCATCGATGTTATGTCCTATCATCGGTGTTATATCTTATCGGTGTTATATCCTATCATCGGTGTTATATCCTATCATCTGTGTTATGTCCTATCATCTGTGTTATGTCCTATCATCGGTGTTATATCCTATCATCGGTGTTATATCCTATCATCGGTGTTATGTCCTATCATCGGTGTTATATCCTATCATCGATGTTATGTCCTATCATCGGTGTTATATCCTATCATCAATGTTATGTCCTATCATCGGTGTTATATCCTATCATCGATGCTATGTCCTATCATCTGTGTTATGTCCTATCATCGGTGTTATGTCCTATCACCGGTGTTATATCCTATCATCGGTGTTATATCCTATCATCGATGTTATGTCCTATCATCGATGTTATGTCCTATCATCGGTGTTATATCCTATCATCTGTGTTATGTCCTATCATCGGTGTTATGTCCTATCATCTGTGTTATGTCCTATCATCTGTGTTATGTCCTATCATCGGTGTTATATCCTATCATCGGTGTTATATCCTATCATCGATGTTATGTCCTATCATCGGTGTTATGTCCTATCGTCGATGTCATATCCTATCATCGGTGTTATGTCCTATCATCTGTGTTATGTCCTATCATCGATGTTATGTCCTATCATCGATGCTATATCCTATCATCGATGTTATGTCCTATCATCTGTGTTATATCCTATCATCGATGTTATGTCCTATCATCGATGTTATGTCCTATCGTCGATGTCATATCCTATCATCGGTGTTATGTCCTATCATCGGTGTTATATCCTATCATCCTTGTTATGTCCTATCATCGGTGTTATGTCCTATCATCGGTGTTATGTCCTATCATCGATGTTATATCCTATCATCGATGTTATGTCCTATCATCGGTGTTATGTCCTATCATCGGTGTTATATCCTATCATCGGTGTTATGTCCTATCATCGGTGTTATGTCCTATCATCGATGTTATATCCTATCATCGATGTTATGTCCTATCATCGGTGTTATGTCCTATCATCGGTGTTATATCCTATCATCGGTGTTATGTCCTATCATCGGTGTTATACCCTATCATCTGTGTTATGTCCTATCATCGATGTTATGTCCTATCATCGGTGTTATGTCCTATCATCTGTGTTATATCCTATCATCGGTGTTATATCCTATCATCGATGTTATGTCCTATCATCGGTGTTATATCTTATCGGTGTTATATCCTATCATCGGTGTTATATCCTATCATCGGTGTTATATCCTATCATCGGTGTTATGTCCTATCATCGGTGTTATATCCTATCATCGATGTTATGTCCTATCATCGGTGTTATATCCTATCATCAATGTTATGTCCTATCATCGGTGTTATATCCTATCATCGATGCTATGTCCTATCATCTGTGTTATGTCCTATCATCGGTGTTATGTCCTATCACCGGTGTTATATCCTATCATCGGTGTTATATCCTATCATCGGTGTTACGTCCTATCATCGGTGTTATATCCTATCATCGATGTTATGTCCTATCATCGGTGTTATATCCTATCATCGATGTTATATCCTATTATCGATGTTATATCCTATCATCTGTGTTATGTCCAATCATCGTTGTTGTGTCCTATCATCGGTGTTATATCCTATCATCGGTGTTATATCCTATCATCGATGTTATGTCCTATCATCGATGTTATATCCTATCATCGGTGTTATATCCTATCATCGGTGTTATGTCCTATCATCGATGTTATATCCTATCATCGGTGTTATATCCTATCATCGATGTTATGTCCTATCATCGGTGTTATATCCTATCATCTGTGTTATGTCCTATCATCGATGTTATGTCCTATCGTCGATGTCATATCCTATCATCGGTGTTATGTCCTATCATCGGTGTTATGTCCTATCATCGGTGTTATATCCTATCATCCTTGTTATGTCCTATCATCGGTGTTATGTCCTATCATAGATGTTATATCCTATCATCGATGTAATGTCCTATCATCGGTGTTATGTCCTATCATCGGTGTTATATCCTATCATCGGTGTTATGTCCTATCATCGGTGTTATATCCTATCATCGATGTTATATCCTATCATCGATGCTATGTCCTATCATCTGTGTTATGTCCTATCATCGGTGTTATGTCCTATAATCGGTGTTATATCCTATCATCGATGTTATATCCTATCATCGATGTTATGTCCTATCATCGGTGTTATATCCTATCATCGGTGTTATATCCTATCATCATTGTTATATCTTATCACCCGTGTTATATCCTATCATCGGTGTTATGTCCTATCATCGATGTTATGTCCTATCATCGATGTTATATCCTATCATCGATGTTATGTCCTATCATCGGTGTTATATCCTATCATCTGTGTTATGTCCTATCATCGGTGTTATGTCCTCTCATCGGTGTTTTGTCCTATCATCGGTGTTATATCCTATCATCGATGTTATATCCTCTCATCGATGTTATATCCTATCATCGATGTTATGTCCTATCATCGGTGTTATATCCTATCATCTGTGTTATGTCCTATCATCTGTGTTATGTCCTATCATCGGTGTTATATCCTATCATCGGTGTTATATCCTATCATCGGTGTTATGTCCTATCATCGGTGTTATATCCTATCATCGGTGTTATATCCTATCATCGATGTTATATCCTGTCATCGATGTTATGTCCTATCATCGGTGTTATATCCTATCATCGATGTTATGTCCTATCATCGGTGTTATATCCTATCATCGATGTTATATCCTATCATCGATGTTATGTCCTATCATCGGTGTTATGTCCTATCATCGGTGTTATATCCTATCATCGATGTTATGTCCTATCATCGGTGTTATATCCTATCATCGATGTTATATCCTATCATCTGTGTTATATCCTATCATCGGTGTTATGTCCTATCATCGATGTTATATCCTATCATCGATGTTATGTCCTATCATCGGTGTTATATCCTATCATCGATGTTATATCCTATCATCGATGTTATGTCCTATTATCGGTGTTATATCCTATCATCGATGTTATGTCCTATCATCGGTGTTATATCCTATCATCGATGTTATATCCTATCATCGGTGTTATGTCCTATCATCGGTGTTATGTCCTATCATCGGTGTTATATCCTATCATCGGTGTTATATCCTATCATCGATGTTATGTCCTGTCATCGGTGTTATATCCTATCATCGATGTTATATCCTATCATCGATGTTATATCCTATCATCGATGTTATGTCCTATCATCGGTGTTATATCCTATCATCGGTGTTATGTCCTATCATCTGTGTTATGTCCTATCATCGGTGTTATATCCTATCATCGGTGTTATATCCTATCATCGATGTTATGTCCTATCATCGGTGTTATGTCCTATCGTTGATGTCATATCCTATCATCGGTGTTATGTCCTATCATCGGTGTTATGTCCTATCATCGGTGTTATGTCCTATCATCGATGTTATGTCCTATCATCTGTGTTATGTCCTATCATCGATGTTATGTCCTATCATCGATGCTATATCCTATCATCGATGTTATGTCCTATCATCTGTGTTATATCCTAACATCGATGTTATGTCCTATCATCGATGTTATGTCCTATCGTCGATGTCATATCCTATCATCGGTGTTATGTCCTATCATCGGTGTTATGTCCTATCATCGGTGTTATATCCTATCATCCTTGTTATGTCCTATCATCGGTGTTATGTCCTATCATCGATGTTATATCCTATCATCGATGTTATGTCCTATCATCGGTGTTATGTCCTATCATCGGTGTTATATCCTATCATCGGTGTTATGTCCTATCATCGGTGTTATATCCTATCATCGATGTTATATCCTATCATCGATGCTATGTCCTATCATCTGTGTTATGTCCTATCATCGGTGTTATGTCCTATCATCGGTGTTATATCCTATCATCGATGTTATATCCTATCATCGATGTTATGTCCTATCATCGGTGTTATATCCTATCATCGGTGTTATATCTTATCATCATTGTTATATCTTATCACCCGTGTTATATCCTATCATCGGTGTTATGTCCTATCATCGATGTTATATCCTATCATCGATGTTATATCCTATCATCGATGTTATGTCCTATCATCGGTGTTATATCCTATCATCTGTGTTATGTCCTATCATCGGTGTTATGTCCTATCATCGGTGTTATGTCCTATCATCGGTGTTATATCCTATCATCGATGTTATATCCTATCATCGGTGTTATATCCTATCATCGATGTTATGTCCTATCATCGGTGTTATATCCTATCATCTGTGTTATGTCCTATCATCGGTGTTATATCCTATCATCGGTGTTATATCCTATCATCGGTGTTATATCCTATCATCGGTGTTATATCCTATCATCGATGTTATGTCCTATCATCGGTGTTATATCCTATCATCGATGTTATATCCTATCATCGATGTTATGTCCTATCATCGGTGTTATATCCTATCATCGGTGTTATATCCTATCATCGATGTTATATCCTATCATCTGTGTTATGTCCTATCATCGGTGTTATATCCTATCATCGGTGTTATATCCTATCATCGATGTTATATCCTATCATCGGTGTTATATCCTATCATCGGTGTTATATCCTGTCATCGGTGTTATGTCCTATCATCGGTGTTATATCCTATCATCTGTGTTATATCCTATCATCGGTGTTATATCATATCATCGATGTTATATCCTATCATCGATGTTATATCGTATCATCTGTGTTATGTCCTATCATCGGTGTTATGTCCTATCACCGGTGTTATATCCTATCATCGGTGTTATATCCTATCATCGGTGTTATGTCCTATCATCGGTGTTACGTCCTATCATCGGTGTTATATCCTATCATCGATGTTATGTCCTATCATCGGTGTTATATCCTATCATCGGTGTTATATCCTATCATCGATGTTATATCCTATCATCTGTGTTATGTCCTATCATCGTTGTTATGTCCTATCATCGGTGTTATATCCTATCATCGGTGTTATATCCTATCATCGATGTTATATCCTATCATCGGTGTTATATCCTATCATCGGTGTTATATCCTATCATCGGTGTTATGTCCTATCATCGGTGTTATATCCTATCATCGATGTTATATCCTATCATCGATGCTATGTCCTATCATCTGTGTTATGTCCTATCATCGGTGTTATGTCCTATAATCGGTGTTATATCCTATCATCGATGTTATATCCTATCATCGATGTTATGTCCTATCATCGGTGTTATATCCTATCATCGGTGTTATATCCTATCATCATTGTTATATCTTATCACCCGTGTTATATCCTATCATCGGTGTTATGTCCTATCATCGATGTTATGTCCTATCATCGATGTTATATCCTATCATCGATGTTATGTCCTATCATCGGTGTTATATCCTATCATCTGTGTTATGTCCTATCATCGGTGTTATGTCCTCTCATCGGTGTTTTGTCCTATCATCGGTGTTATATCCTATCATCGATGTTATATCCTCTCATCGATGTTATATCCTATCATCGATGTTATGTCCTATCATCGGTGTTATATCCTATCATCTGTGTTATGTCCTATCATCTGTGTTATGTCCTATCATCGGTGTTATATCCTATCATCGGTGTTATATCCTATCATCGGTGTTATGTCCTATCATCGGTGTTATATCCTATCATCGGTGTTATATCCTATCATCGATGTTATATCCTGTCATCGATGTTATGTCCTATCATCGGTGTTATATCCTATCATCGATGTTATGTCCTATCATCGGTGTTATATCCTATCATCGATGTTATATCCTATCATCGATGTTATGTCCTATCATCGGTGTTATGTCCTATCATCGGTGTTATATCCTATCATCGATGTTATGTCCTATCATCGGTGTTATATCCTATCATCGATGTTATATCCTATCATCTGTGTTATATCCTATCATCGGTGTTATGTCCTATCATCGATGTTATATCCTATCATCGATGTTATGTCCTATCATCGGTGTTATATCCTATCATCGATGTTATATCCTATCATCGATGTTATGTCCTATTATCGGTGTTATATCCTATCATCGATGTTATGTCCTATCATCGGTGTTATATCCTATCATCGATGTTATATCCTATCATCGGTGTTATGTCCTATCATCGGTGTTATGTCCTATCATCGGTGTTATATCCTATCATCGGTGTTATATCCTATCATCGATGTTATGTCCTGTCATCGGTGTTATATCCTATCATCGATGTTATATCCTATCATCGATGTTATATCCTATCATCGATGTTATGTCCTATCATCGGTGTTATATCCTATCATCTGTGTTATGTCCTATCATCTGTGTTATGTCCTATCATCGGTGTTATATCCTATCATCGGTGTTATATCCTATCATCGATGTTATGTCCTATCATCGGTGTTATGTCCTATCGTTGATGTCATATCCTATCATCGGTGTTATGTCCTATCATCGGTGTTATGTCCTATCATCGGTGTTATGTCCTATCATCGATGTTATGTCCTATCATCGGTGTTATGTCCTATCATCTGTGTTATGTCCTATCATCGATGTTATGTCCTATCATCGATGCTATATCCTATCATCGATGTTATGTCCTATCATCTGTGTTATATCCTAACATCGATGTTATGTCCTATCATCGATGTTATGTCCTATCGTCGATGTCATATCCTATCATCGGTGTTATGTCCTATCATCGGTGTTATGTCCTATCATCGGTGTTATATCCTATCATCCTTGTTATGTCCTATCATCGGTGTTATGTCCTATCATCGATGTTATATCCTATCATCGATGTTATGTCCTATCATCGGTGTTATGTCCTATCATCGGTGTTATATCCTATCATCGGTGTTATGTCCTATCATCGGTGTTATATCCTATCATCGATGTTATATCCTATCATCGATGCTATGTCCTATCATCTGTGTTATGTCCTATCATCGGTGTTATGTCCTATCATCGGTGTTATATCCTATCATCGATGTTATATCCTATCATCGATGTTATGTCCTATCATCGGTGTTATATCCTATCATCGGTGTTATATCTTATCAACATTGTTATATCTTATCACCCGTGTTATATCCTATCATCGGTGTTATGTCCTATCATCGATGTTATATCCTATCATCGATGTTATATCCTATCATCGATGTTATGTCCTATCATCGGTGTTATATCCTATCATCTGTGTTATGTCCTATCATCGGTGTTATGTCCTATCATCGGTGTTATGTCCTATCATCGGTGTTATATCCTATCATCGATGTTATATCCTATCATCGGTGTTATATCCTATCATCGATGTTATGTCCTATCATCGGTGTTATATCCTATCATCTGTGTTATGTCCTATCATCGGTGTTATATCCTATCATCGGTGTTATATCCTATCATCGGTGTTATATCCTATCATCGATGTTATGTCCTATCATCGGTGTTATATCCTATCATCGATGTTATATCCTATCATCGATGTTATGTCCTATCATCGGTGTTATATCCTATCATCGGTGTTATATCCTATCATCGATGTTATATCCTATCATCTGTGTTATGTCCTATCATCGTTGTTATGTCCTATCATCGGTGTTATATCCTATCATCGGTGTTATATCCTATCATCGATGTTATATCCTATCATCGGTGTTATATCCTATCATCGGTGTTATATCCTGTCATCGGTGTTATGTCCTATCATCGGTGTTATATCCTATCATCTGTGTTATATCCTATCATCGGTGTTATATCATATCATCGATGTTATATCCTATCATCGATGTTATATCGTATCATCTGTGTTATGTCCTATCATCGGTGTTATGTCCTATCACCGGTGTTATATCCTATCATCGGTGTTATATCCTATCATCGGTGTTATGTCCTATCATCGGTGTTACGTCCTATCATCGGTGTTATATCCTATCATCGATGTTATGTCCTATCATCGGTGTTATATCCTATCATCGGTGTTATATCCTATCATCGATGTTATATCCTATCATCTGTGTTATGTCCTATCATCGTTGTTATGTCCTATCATCGGTGTTATATCCTATCATCGGTGTTATATCCTATCATCGATGTTATATCCTATCATCGGTGTTATATCCTATCATCGGTGTTATATCCTATCATCGATGTTATATCCTATCATCGATGTTATATCCTATCATCGATGTTACGTCCTATCATCGGTGTTATACCCTATCATCTGTGTTATGTCCTATCATCGATGTTATGTCCTATCATCGGTGTTATGTCCTATCATCTGTGTTATATCCTATCATCGGTGTTATATCCTATCATCGATGTTATGTCCTATCATCGGTGTTATATCTTATCGGTGTTATATCCTATCATCGGTGTTATATCCTATCATCTGTGTTATGTCCTATAATCTGTGTTATGTCCTATCATCGGTGTTATATCCTATCATCGGTGTTATATCCTATCATCGGTGTTATGTCCTATCATCGGTGTTATATCCTATCATCGATGTTATGTCCTATCATCGGTGTTATATCCTATCATCAATGTTATGTCCTATCATCGGTGTTATATCCTATCATCGATGCTATGTCCTATCATCTGTGTTATGTCCTATCATCGGTGTTATGTCCTATCATCGGTGTTATATCCTATCATCGGTGTTATATCCTATCATCGGTGTTACGTCCTATCATCGGTGTTATATCCTATCATCGATGTTATGTCCTATCATCGGTGTTATATCCTATCATCGGTGTTATATCCTATCATCGATGTTATATCCTATCATCTGTGTTATGTCCTATCATCGTTGTTATGTCCTATCATCGGTGTTATATCCTATCATCGGTGTTATATCCTATCATCGGTGTTATATCCTATCATCGATGTTATATCCTATCATCGGTGTTATATCCTATCATCGATGTTACGTCCTATCATCGGTGTTATACCCTATCATCTGTGTTATGTCCTATCATCGATGTTATGTCCTATCATCGGTGTTATGTCCTATCATCTGTGTTATATCCTATCATCGGTGTTATATCCTATCATCGATGTTATGTCCTATCATCGGTGTTATATCTTATCGGTGTTATATCCTATCATCGGTGTTATATCCTATCATCTGTGTTATGTCCTATCATCTGTGTTATGTCCTATCATCGGTGTTATATCCTATCATCGGTGTTATATCCTATCATCGGTGTTATGTCCTATCATCGGTGTTATATCCTATCATCGATGTTATGTCCTATCATCGGTGTTATATCCTATCATCAATGTTATGTCCTATCATCGGTGTTATATCCTATCATCGATGCTATGTCCTATCATCTGTGTTATGTCCTATCATCGGTGTTATGTCCTATCACCGGTGTTATATCCTATCATCGGTGTTATATCCTATCATCGGTGTTATATCCTATCATCGGTGTTATATCCTATCATCGATGTTATGTCCTATCATCGATGTTATGTCCTATCATCGGTGTTATATCCTATCATCTGTGTTATGTCCTATCATCGGTGTTATGTCCTATCATCTGTGTTATGTCCTATCATCGGTGTTATATCCTATCATCGGTGTTATATCCTATCATCGATGTTATGTCCTATCATCGGTGTTATGTCCTATCGTCGATGTCATATCCTATCATCGGTGTTATGTCCTATCATCTGTGTTATGTCCTATCATCGATGTTATGTCCTATCATCGATGCTATATCCTATCATCGATGTTATGTCCTATCATCTGTGTTATATCCTATCATCGATGTTATGTCCTATCATCGATGTTATGTCCTATCGTCGATGTCATATCCTATCATCGGTGTTATGTCCTATCATCGGTGTTATATCCTATCATCCTTGTTATGTCCTATCATCGGTGTTATGTCCTATCATCGGTGTTATGTCCTATCATCGATGTTATATCCTATCATCGATGTTATGTCCTATCATCGGTGTTATGTCCTATCATTGGTGTTATATCCTATCATCGGTGTTATGTCCTATCATCGGTGTTATATCCTATCATCGATGTTATATCCTATCATCGATGCTATGTCCTATCATCTGTGTTATGTCCTATCATCGGTGTTATGTCCTATCATCGGTGTTATATCCTATCATCGATGTTATATCCTATCATCGATGTTATGTCCTATCATCGGTGTTATATCCTATCATCGGTGTTATATCTTATCATCATTGTTATATCTTATCACCCGTGTTATATCCTATCATCGGTGTTATGTCCTATCATCGATGTTATATCCTATCATCGATGTTATATCCTATCATCGTTGTTATGTCCTATCATCGGTGTTATATCCTATCATCTGTGTTATGTCCTATCATCGGTGTTATGTCCTATCATCGGTGTTATATCCTATCATCGATGTTATATCCTATCATCGGTGTTATATCCTATCATCGATGTTATGTCCTATCATCGGTGTTATATCCTATCATCTGTGTTATGTCCTATCATCGGTGTTATATCCTATCATCGGTGTTATATCCTATCATCGGTGTTATATCCTATCATCGATGTTATGTCCTATCATCGGTGTTATATCCTATCATCGATGTTATATCCTATCATCGATGTTATGTCCTATCATCGGTGTTATATCCTATCATCGGTGTTATATCCTATCATCGATGTTATATCCTATCATCTGTGTTATGTCCTATCATCGTTGTTATGTCCTATCATCGGTGTTATATCCTATCATCGGTGTTATATCCTATCATCGATGTTATATCCTATCATCGGTGTTATATCCTATCATCGGTGTTATATCCTGTCATCGGTGTTATGTCCTATCATCGATGTTATATCCTATCATCTGTGTTATATCCTATCATCGGTGTTATATCATATCATCGATGTTATATCCTATCATCGATGTTATATCGTATCATCTGTGTTATGTCCTATCATCGGTGTTATGTCCTATCACCGGTGTTATATCCTATCATCGGTGTTATATCCTATCATCGGTGTTATGTCCTATCATCGGTGTTACGTCCTATCATCGGTGTTATATCCTATCATCGATGTTATGTCCTATCATCGGTGTTATATCCTATCATCGGTGTTATATCCTATCATCGATGTTATATCCTATCATCTGTGTTATGTCCTATCATCGTTGTTATGTCCTATCATCGGTGTTATATCCTATCATCGGTGTTATATCCTATCATCGGTGTTATATCCTATCATCGGTGTTATGTCCTATCATCGATGTTATATCCTATCATCGGTGTTATATCCTATCATCGATGTTACGTCCTATCATCGGTGTTATACCCTATCATCTGTGTTATGTCCTATCATCGATGTTATGTCCTATCATCGGTGTTATGTCCTATCATCTGTGTTATATCCTATCATCGGTGTTATATCCTATCATCGATGTTATGTCCTATCATCGGTGTTATATCTTATCGGTGTTATATCCTATCATCGGTGTTATATCCTATCATCTGTGTTATGTCCTATCATCTGTGTTATGTCCTATCATCGGTGTTATATCCTATCATCGGTGTTATATCCTATCATCGGTGTTATGTCCTATCATCGGTGTTATATCCTATCATCGATGTTATGTCCTATCATCGGTGTTATATCCTATCATCAATGTTATGTCCTATCATCGGTGTTATATCCTATCATCGATGCTATGTCCTATCATCTGTGTTATGTCCTATCATCGGTGTTATGTCCTATCACCGGTGTTATATCCTATCATCGGTGTTATATCCTATCATCGGTGTTATATCCTATCATCGGTGTTACGTCCTATCATCGGTGTTATATCCTATCATCGATGTTATGTCCTATCATCGATGTTATGTCCTATCATCGGTGTTATATCCTATCATCTGTGTTATGTCCTATCATCGGTGTTATGTCCTATCATCTGTGTTATGTCCTATCATCTGTGTTATGTCCTATCATCGGTGTTATATCCTATCATCGGTGTTATATCCTATCATCGATGTTATGTCCTATCATCGGTGTTATGTCCTATCGTCGATGTCATATCCTATCATCGGTGTTATGTCCTATCATCGATGTTATGTCCTATCATCGATGTTATGTCCTATCATCGGTGTTATATCCTATCATCGGTGTTATATCTTATCATCATTGTTATATCTTATCACCCGTGTTATATCCTATCATCGGTGTTATGTCCTATCATCGATGTTATATCCTATCATCGATGTTATATCCTATCATCGATGTTATGTCCTATCATCGGTGTTATATCCTATCATCTGTGTTATGTCCTATCATCGGTGTTATGTCCTATCATCGGTGTTATGTCCTATCATCGGTGTTATATCCTATCATCGATGTTATATCCTATCATCGGTGTTATATCCTATCATCGATGTTATGTCCTATCATCGGTGTTATATCCTATCATCTGTGTTATGTCCTATCATCTGTGTTATGTCCTATCATCGGTGTTATATCCTATCATCGGTGTTATATCCTATCATCGGTGTTATATCCTATCATCGATGTTATGTCCTATCATCGGTGTTATATCCTATCATCGATGTTATATCCTATCATCGATGTTATGTCCTATCATCGGTGTTATATCCTATCATCGGTGTTATATCCTATCATCGATGTTATATCCTATCATCTGTGTTATGTCCTATCATCGTTGTTATGTCCTATCATCGGTGTTATATCCTATCATCGGTGTTATATCCTATCATCGATGTTATATCCTATCATCGGTGTTATATCCTATCATCGGTGTTATATCCTGTCATCGGTGTTATGTCCTATCATCGGTGTTATATCCTATCATCTGTGTTATATCCTATCATCGGTGTTATATCATATCATCGATGTTATATCCTATCATCGATGTTATATCGTATCATCTGTGTTATGTCCTATCATCGGTGTTATGTCCTATCACCGGTGTTATACCCTATCATCGGTGTTATATCCTATCATCGGTGTTATGTCCTATCATCGGTGTTACGTCCTATCATCGGTGTTATATCCTATCATCGATGTTATGTCCTATCATCGGTGTTATATCCTATCATCGGTGTTATATCCTATCATCGATGTTATATCCTATCATCTGTGTTATGTCCTATCATCGTTGTTATGTCCTATCATCGGTGTTATATCCTATCATCGGTGTTATATCCTATCATCGATGTTATATCCTATCATCGGTGTTATATCCTATCATCGGTGTTATATCCTATCATCGGTGTTATGTCCTATCATCGATGTTATATCCTATCAATGATGTTATATCCTATCATCGGTGTTATATCCAATTATCGATGTTACGTCCTATCATCGGTGTTATACCCTATCATCTGTGTTATGTCCTATCATCGATGTTATGTCCTATCATCGGTGTTATGTCCTATCATCTGTGTTATATCCTATCATCGGTGTTATATCCTGTCATCGATGTTATGTCCTATCATCGGTGTTATATCTTATCGGTGTTATATCCTATCATCGGTGTTATATCCTATCATCTGTGTTATGTCCTATCATCGGTGTTATATCCTATCATCGGTGTTATATCCTATCATCGGTGTTATATCCTATCATCGATGTTATATCCTATCATCTGTGTTATGTCCAATCATCGTTGTTGTGTCCTATCATCGGTGTTATATCCTATCATCGGTGTTATATCCTATCATCGATGTTATGTCCTATCATCGGTGTTATATCCTATCATCGGTGTTATATCCTATCATCGGTGTTATGTCCTATCATCGATGTTATATCCTATCATCGGTGTTATATCCTATCATCGATGTTATGTCCTATCATCGGTGTTATATCCTATCATCTGTGTTATGTCTTATCATCGATGTTATGTCCTATCGTCGATGTCATATCCTATCATCGGTGTTATGTCCTATCATCGGTGTTATGTCCTATCATCGGTGTTATATCCTATCATCCTTGTTATGTCCTATCATCGGTGTTATGTCCTATCATAGATGTTATATCCTATCATCGATGTAATGTCCTATCATCGGTGTTATGTCCTATCATCGGTGTTATATCCTATCATCGGTGTTATGTCCTATCATCGGTGTTATATCCTATCATCGATGTTATATCCTATCATCGATGCTATGTCCTATCATCTGTGTTATGTCCTATCATCGGTGTTATGTCCTATCATCGGTGTTATATCCTATCATCGATGTTATATCCTATCATCGATGTTATGTCCTATCATCGGTGTTATATCCTATCATCGTTGTTATATCCTATCATCATTGTTATATCTTATCACCCGTGTTATATCCTATCATCGGTGTTATGTCCTATCATCGATGTTATGTCCTATCATCGATGTTATATCCTATCATCGATGTTATGTCCTATCATCGGTGTTATATCCTATCATCTGTGTTATGTCCTATCATCGGTGTTATGTCCTCTCATCGGTGTTTTGTCCTATCATCGGTGTTATATGCTATCATCGATGTTATATCCTCTCATCGATGTTATATCCTATCATCGATGTTATGTCCTATCATCGGTGTTATATCCTATCATCTGTGTTATGTCCTATCATCTGTGTTATGTCCTATCATCGGTGTTATATCCTATCATCGGTGTTATATCCTATCATCGGTGTTATGTCCTATCATCGGTGTTATATCCTATCATCGGTGTTATATCCTATCATCGATGTTATATCCTGTCATCGATGTTATGTCCTATCATCGGTGTTATATCCTATCATCGATGTTATGTCCTATCATCGGTGTTATATCCTATCATCGATGTTATATCCTATCATCGATGTTATGTCCTATCATCGGTGTTATGTCCTATCATCGATGTTATATCCTATCATCGATGTTATGTCCTATCATCGGTGTTATATCCTATCATCGGTGTTATATCCTATCATCATTGTTATATCTTATCACCCGTGTTATATCCTATCATCGGTGTTATGTCCTATCATCGATGTTATGTCCTATCATCGATGTTATATCCTATCATCGATGTTATGTCCTATCATCGGTGTTATATCCTATCATCTGTGTTATGTCCTATCATCGGTGTTATGTCCTCTCATCGGTGTTTTGTCCTATCATCGGTGTTATATGCTATCATCGATGTTATATCCTCTCATCGATGTTATATCCTATCATCGATGTTATGTCCTATCATCGGTGTTATATCCTATCATCTGTGTTATGTCCTATCATCTGTGTTATGTCCTATCATCGGTGTTATATCCTATCATCGGTGTTATATCCTATCATCGGTGTTATGTCCTATCATCGGTGTTATATCCTATCATCGGTGTTATATCCTATCATCGATGTTATATCCTGTCATCGATGTTATGTCCTATCATCGGTGTTATATCCTATCATCGATGTTATGTCCTATCATCGGTGTTGTATCCTATCATCGATGTTATATCCTATCATCGATGTTATGTCCTATCATCGGTGTTATGTCCTATCATCGGTGTTATATCCTATCATCGATGTTATGTCCTATCATCGGTGTTATGTCCTATCATCGATGTTATATCCTATCATCGATGTTATATCCTATCATCGGTGTTATATCCTATCATCGATGTTACGTCCTATCATCGGTGTTATACCCTATCATCTGTGTTATGTCCTATCATCGATGTTATGTCCTATCATCGGTGTTATGTCCTATCATCTGTGTTATATCCTATCATCGGTG
This sequence comes from Lampris incognitus, assembly GCF_029633865.1. Taxonomy (NCBI): domain Eukaryota; kingdom Metazoa; phylum Chordata; class Actinopteri; order Lampriformes; family Lampridae; genus Lampris; species Lampris incognitus. The sequence goes on along the minus strand of NC_079218.1, from coordinate 55,740,206 downwards.
TTATATCCTATCATCGATGTTATGTCCTATCATCGGTGTTATATCTTATCGGTGTTATATCCTATCATCGGTGTTATATCCTATCATCTGTGTTATGTCCTATCATCTGTGTTATGTCCTATCATCGGTGTTATATCCTATCATCGGTGTTATATCCTATCATCGGTGTTATGTCCTATCATCGGTGTTATATCCTATCATCGATGTTATGTCCTATCATCGGTGTTATATCCTATCATCAATGTTATGTCCTATCATCGGTGTTATATCCTATCATCGATGCTATGTCCTATCATCTGTGTTATGTCCTATCATCGGTGTTATGTCCTATCACCGGTGTTATATCCTATCATCGGTGTTATATCCTATCATCGGTGTTACGTCCTATCATCGGTGTTATATCCTATCATCGATGTTATGTCCTATCATCGGTGTTATATCCTATCATCGATGTTATATCCTATTATCGATGTTATATCCTATCATCTGTGTTATGTCCAATCATCGTTGTTGTGTCCTATCATCGGTGTTATATCCTATCATCGGTGTTATATCCTATCATCGATGTTATGTCCTATCATCGGTGTTATATCCTATCATCGGTGTTATATCCTATCATCGGTGTTATATCCTATCATCGGTGTTATATCCTATCATCTGTGTTATGTCCTATCATCGATGTTATGTCCTATCGTCGATGTCATATCCTATCATCGGTGTTATGTCCTATCATCGGTCTTATGTCCTATCATCGGTGTTATATCCTATCATCCTTGTTATGTCCTATCATCGGTGTTATGTCCTATCATAGATGTTATATCCTATCATCGATGTAATGTCCTATCATCGGTGTTATGTCCTATCATCGGTGTTATATCCTATCATCGGTGTTATGTCCTATCATCGGTGTTATATCCTATCATCGATGTTATATCCTATCATCGATGCTATGTCCTATCATCTGTGTTATGTCCTATCATCGGTGTTATGTCCTATCATCGGTGTTATATCCTATCATCGATGTTATATCCTATCATCGATGTTATGTCCTATCATCGGTGTTATATCCTATCATCGGTGTTATATCCTATCATCATTGTTATATCTTATCACCCGTGTTATATCCTATCATCGGTGTTATGTCCTATCATCGATGTTATGTCCTATCATCGATGTTATATCCTATCATCGATGTTATGTCCTATCATCGGTGTTATATCCTATCATCTGTGTTACGTCCTATCATCGGTGTTATGTCCTCTCATCGGTGTTTTGTCCTATCATCGGTGTTATATGCTATCATCGATGTTATATCCTCTCATCGATGTTATATCCTATCATCGATGTTATGTCCTATCATCGGTGTTATATCCTATCATCTGTGTTATGTCCTATCATCTGTGTTATGTCCTATCATCGGTGTTATATCCTATCATCGGTGTTATATCCTATCATCGGTGTTATGTCCTATCATCGGTGTTATATCCTATCATCGGTGTTATATCCTATCATCGATGTTATATCCTGTCATCGATGTTATGTCCTATCATCGGTGTTATATCCTATCATCGATGTTATGTCCTATCATCGGTGTTATATCCTATCATCGATGTTATATCCTATCATCGATGTTATGTCCTATCATCGGTGTTATGTCCTATCATCGGTGTTATATCCTATCATCGATGTTATGTCCTATCATCGGTGTTATATCCTATCATCGATGTTATATCCTATCATCTGTGTTATATCCTATCATCGGTGTTATGTCCTATCATCGATGTTATATCCTATCATCGATGTTATGTCCTATCATCGGTGTTATATCCTATCATCGATGTTATATCCTATCATCGATGTTATGTCCTATTATCGGTGTTATATCCTATCATCGATGTTATGTCCTATCATCGGTGTTATATCCTATCATCGATGTTATATCCTATCATCGGTGTTATGTCCTATCATCGGTGTTATGTCCTATCATCGGTGTTATATCCTATCATCGATGTTATGTCCTGTCATCGGTGTTATATCCTATCATCGGTGTTATATCCTATCATCGATGTTATATCCTATCATCGATGTTATATCCTATCATCGATGTTATGTCCTATCATCGGTGTTATATCCTATCATCTGTGTTATGTCCTATCATCTGTGTTATGTCCTATCATCGGTGTTATATCCTATCATCGGTGTTATATCCTATCATCGATGTTATGTCCTATCATCGGTGTTATGTCCTATCGTCGATGTCATATCCTATCATCGGTGTTATGTCCTATCATCGGTGTTATGTCCTATCATCGGTGTTATGTCCTATCATCGATGTTATGTCCTATCATCGGTGTTATGTCCTATCATCTGTGTTATGTCCTATCATCGATGTTATGTCCTATCATCGATGCTATATCCTATCATCGATGTTATGTCCTATCATCTGTGTTATATCCTATCATCGATGTTATGTCCTATCATCGATGTTATGTCCTATCGTCGATGTCATATCCTATCATCGGTGTTATGTCCTATCATCGGTGTTATGTCCTATCATCGGTGTTATATCCTATCATCCTTGTTATGTCCTATCATCGGTGTTATGTCCTATCATCGATGTTATATCCTATCATCGATGTTATGTCCTATCATCGGTGTTATGTCCTATCATCGGTGTTATATCCTATCATCGGTGTTATGTCCTATCATCGGTGTTATATCCTATCATCGATGTTATATCCTATCATCGATGCTATGTCCTATCATCTGTGTTATGTCCTATCATCGGTGTTATGTCCTATCATCGGTGTTATATCCTATCATCGATGTTATATCCTATCATCGATGTTATGTCCTATCATCGGTGTTATATCCTATCATCGGTGTTATATCTTATCATCATTGTTATATCTTATCACCCGTGTTATATCCTATCATCGGTGTTATGTCCTATCATCGATGTTATATCCTATCATCGATGTTATATCCTATCATCGATGTTATGTCCTATCATCGGTGTTATATCCTATCATCTGTGTTATGTCCTATCATCGGTGTTATGTCCTATCATCGGTGTTATGTCCTATCATCGGTGTTATATCCTATCATCGATGTTATATCCTATCATCGGTGTTATATCCTATCATCGATGTTATGTCCTATCATCGGTGTTATATCCTATCATCTGTGTTATGTCCTATCATCGGTGTTATATCCTATCATCGGTGTTATATCCTATCATCGGTGTTATATCCTATCATCGGTGTTATATCCTATCATCGATGTTATGTCCTATCATCGGTGTTATATCCTATCATCGATGTTATATCTTATCATCGATGTTATGTCCTATCATCGGTGTTATATCCTATCATCGATGTTATGTCCTATCATCGGTGTTATATCCTATCATCGATGTTATATCCTATCATCGGTGTTATGTCCTATCATCGGTGTTATATCCTATCATCTGTGTTATATCCTATCATCTGTGTTATGTCCTATCATCTGTGTTATATCCTATCATCTGTGTTATGTCCTATCATCGATGCTATATCCTATCATCGGTGTTATGTCCTATCATCGGTGTTATATCCTATCATCGATGTTATATCCTATCATCGATGCTATGTCCTATCATCTGTGTTATGTCCTATCATCGGTGTTATGTCCTATCACCGGTGTTATATCCTATCATCGGTGTTATATCCTATCATCGGTGTTATGTCCTATCATCGGTGTTACGTCCTATCATCGGTGTTATATCCTATCATCGATGTTATGTCCTATCATCGGTGTTATATCCTATCATCGGTGTTATATCCTATCATCGATGTTATATCCTATCATCTGTGTTATGTCCTATCATCGTTGTTATGTCCTATCATCGGTGTTATATCCTATCATCGATGTTATATCCTATCATCGGTGTTATATCCTATCATCGGTGTTATATCCTATCATCGATGTTATATCCTATCATCGATGTTATATCCTATCATCGGTGTTATATCCTATCATCGATATTACGTCCTATCATCGGTGTTATATCCTATCATCTGTGTTATGTCCTATCATCGATGTTATGTCCTATCATCGGTATTATGTCCTATCATCTGTGTTATATCCTATCATCGGTGTTATATCCTATCATCGATGTTATGTCCTATCATCGGTGTTATATCTTATCGGTGTTATATCCTATCAACGGTGTTATATCCTATAATCTGTGTTATGTCCTATCATCTGTGTTATGTCCTATCATCGGTGTTATATCCTATCATCGGTGTTATATCCTATCATCGGTGTTATGTCCTATCATCGGTGTTATATCCTATCATCGATGTTATGTCCTATCATCGGTGTTATATCCTATCATCAATGTTATGTCCTATCATCGGTGTTATATCCTATCATCGATGCTATGTCCTATCATCTGTGTTATGTCCTATCATCGGTGTTATGTCCTATCACCGGTGTTATATCCTATCATGGGTGTTATATCCTATCATCGGTGTTATATCCTATCATCGGTGTTACGTACTATCATCGGTGTTATATCCTATCATCGATGTTATGTCCTATCATCGGTGTTATATCCTATCATCGATGTTATATACTATTATCGATGTTATATCCTATCATCTGTGTTATGTCCAATCATCGTTGTTGTGTCCTATCATCGGTGTTATATCCTATCATCGGTGTTATATCCTATCATCGATGTTATGTCCTATCATCGTTGTTATATCCTATCATCGGTGTTATATCCTATCATCGGTGTTATGTCCTATCATCGATGTTATATCCTATCATCGATGTTATATCCTATCATCGGTGTTATATCCTATCATCGATGTTATGTCCTATCATCGGTGTTATATCCTATCATCTGTGTTATGTCCTATCATCGATGTTATGTCCTATCATCGGTGTTATGTCCTATCATCTGTGTTATATCCTATCATCGATGTTATATCCTATCATCGGTGTTATGTCCTATCATCGGTGTTATATCCTATCATCTGTGTTATGTCCAATCATCTGTGTTATGTCCTATCATCGGTGTTATGTCCTATCATCGGTGTTATGTCCTATCATCGGTGTTATATCCTATCATCGATGTTATGTCCTATCATCGATGTTATGTCCTATCGTCGATGTCATATCCTATCATCCTTGTTATGTCCTATCATTGGTGTTATGTCCTATCATCGGTGTTATATCCTATCATCGGTGTTATGTCCTATCATCGGTGTTATGTCCTATCATCGGTGTTATATCCTATCATCGATGTAATGTCCTATCATCGGTGTTATGTCCTATCATCGGTGTTATATCCTATCATCGGTGTTATGTCCTATCATCGGTGTTATATCCTATCATCGATGTTATATCTTATCATCGATGCTATGTCCTATCATCTGTGTTATGTCCTATCATCGGTGTTATGTCCTATCATCGGTGTTATATCCTATCATCGATGTTATATCCTATCATCGATGTTATGTCCTATCATCGGTGTTATATCCTATCATCGGTGTTATATCCTATCATCATTGTTATATCTTATCACCCGTGTTATATCCTATCATCGGTGTTATGTCCTATCATCGATGTTATGTCCTATCATCGATGTTATATCCTATCATCTGTGTTATGTCCTATCATCGGTGTTATGTCCTGTCATCGGTGTTTTGTCCTATCATCGGTGTTATATCCTATCATCGATGTTATATCCTATCATCGATGTTATATCCTATCATCGATGTTATGTCCTATCATCGGTGTTATATCCTATCATCTGTGTTATGTCCTATCATCTGTGTTATGTCCTATCATCGGTGTTATATCCTATCATCGGTGTTATATCCTATCATCGGTGTTATGTCCTATCATCGGTGTTATATCCTATCATCGATGTTATATCCTATCATCGATGTTATATCCTATCATCGGTGTTATATCCTATCATCGATGTTATGTCCTATCATCGGTGTTATATCCTATCATCTGTGTTATGTCCTATCATCGATGTTATGTCCTATCATCGGTGTTATGTCCTATCATCTGTGTTATATCCTATCATCGATGTTATATCCTATCATCGGTGTTATGTCCTATCATCGGTGTTATATCCTATCATCTGTGTTATGTCCAATCATCTGTGTTATGTCCTATCATCGGTGTTATGTCCTATCATCGGTGTTATGTCCTATCATCGGTGTTATATCCTATCATCGATGTTATGTCCTATCATCGATGTTATGTCCTATCGTCGATGTCATATCCTATCATCCTTGTTATGTCCTATCATTGGTGTTATGTCCTATCATCGGTGTTATATCCTATCATCGGTGTTATGTCCTATCATCGGTGTTATGTCCTATCATCGGTGTTATA